>NC_056741.1:1784675821-1784945821 GCF_019279795.1 Protopterus annectens | reverse complement strand
ATCCAGGAAAAAAGAGGTCATTGTTTCCCTCTACTAGACACACATTAGACCCATTATAGAGTACAATGCCCCTTTTGGAATGTACCTCACAAGACATCTGCAGCAGCTGGAAAGGCCACAGAAGTACCTCACAAAGAGGATTTTTTATTTTTATTTTATTTTATTTATTTTATTTGCAGTTGGTTTACCAGGATAGTCCATTGGGCCAAAATGAACCCGTTTTCAATGGAGTCCTGGGGAGAAAAGCTCCAAAAACAAATAGACTAGGTACATACAGTAGATTACTAATGATAATTATACAAATGTAAAAGATACACGCAATTAATTTCAAAAGTACAGGAAACATTTAAAACAATACAGACTAGGTACATACAGTAGATTACTAATGATAATTATACAAACTTGGAGGTGTTATAGGTATGAAAAGTAATATTGCAGAGTGATACAGAGTAGTTATTACATAAGAAGCATAAACTTAATAGGTGCAGTCAAGTACATTCTTTGCAGATACCATGGGAATAATAATGTGAGTTATGGGAAATAATAAGGAAGAATTGCTGGAGTAAACATGGGAAAGAAGGAAGATGAAAAATTGCCATTATTAGTTATGAGGGGTGGGAGCAAGAGCATTCCCACTGGGACACTAGATGTACGTGAAGACATTTTTTTGAACATATAATGGTTGGAGGTCATGCGAATGGATGGTGGTAGTGAGTTCCAAAGACGAGCTAGGTTATAGGATAGTAGGTTTTTGCCTGGGGGTCGAGTTGGTTTGTGCACTTCTAATAGATTTTGATTGTTTGACCTTAAAACTCTATCAGGTAGGTGCATCTTAAAGGCAGAAGAGAGGGAGGGACAGAGAGAGGGGTTGAAAATGAGCTTGTGGGCAAGAATTAGCTGAGTATAGGTGAGATGATTGGGTAGTTCTAGCCATTTTAGTTTTTGGAGAGAGGAACAGTGGTGGGTTGAGGACCTATGGCTGTTAGTGAACTTGGCGATTTTGTTGTAGCAAGAGGAAAGTTGTTTTATTAGAGAGGACTGAAGATTAGTTAGGAGTGGAGCTCCATAGAGAAGGGAGGGGATTAGAAAGGATGTAGAGAGAGTGATTTTAGAGGTGGTTGTAAGGTACTGATTTTGTCGGTAGAGCATACCTAGTTTTTGATGGTTTTTTTTTTATATTTAATTGTAGATGGGAGATGAAATTAAGCTGGCTGTCAATTTCGACCCCAAGTAACTTGGCTTCTGACACCAGTTCCAGAAGTGTGTTATTTTGATTAGTGATCGGGAATGTGTTTTTATCGAAAGGAGTAACTTTAGAGGGGGTAAATACCATTAATTTAGTTTTAGAAGCATTGAGTGCTAGGTGATTTATTTTCATCCATTGCTCAGTGATTGAAAAAGCTTCTTGCGTAAGCTTTAGGAGTATGGGGGTAGATGTGGCAGAGCAGATAATGATAGAATCATCTGCATATTGGATGATGTGTGAGAATGGAATAGATTTGCGGAAATCATTAATAAATATATTGAAGAGAAGGGGACCTAGTATGGAGCCTTGGGGAACTCCGGTGGGGGTATTAAGAAATGAGGAGGTTGCCTTTTTCCATTTTACTGCTTGGTATCTATTGGATAAGTAGCTGGAGAACCAGTTCAAAGAGGAAGGAGATAGGTTAAGTTTTGAGAGTTTAGTTAAAAGCAGGCTGTGTGAGATAGTGTCAAAGGCCTTAGAGAGATCAAGTAGTAGGGTAGAAACGATTAGGCCAGAGTCACGAGCTTTATTTACAGTTTCAAGAAAGGAGAGGAGGGCTGTCATGGTGCTATGATTTGGTCTGAATCCATGTTGTGTGGGAGTTAGAAGGTTATTATCTAAGAGATGTGGAAAGAGTTGAAGTTGGATTACTGACCTCAAACAAATGCCCTACACTGACCATCTCAAAAACTTCCAGCATTACTTCATAGCATATCGCCTACTCCAAGGTGATCTCTGCCTAACATATAAAGCTATGTTAAACCCAGAGCTGTTGGACATGCTACACCTAAAGAAATCCCAGTCCCTCTGAGCTACACACTCTAGGGACCTAAACCTTGTCACCACAATATACAGGACATGCTGGAGGAATAGATTCCTGTCCTAGAGACTTCCCATACTCTGGAACAGGCTACCCACCTATGTCAAGCAAAGTTCTTCATTAGCACTCTAAAAGAAAAATCTTGACGAGTGTGTGGGAAATAGGAAATACACCCCGGGGATCACTTCTGTGTCTCTGCTCGACAGTGGCACAGGAAAATAACTTTCTTGGATGGCGTAAGACAGGGAACCTTGTTGGCTAGGCTTATGTAGGCCCTTGGACCGATAGCCTAGTACCTACCTATGAACCTATGAAGTGGCAGCATCTGGTGAAGAGAATTCTGTTAGTACTGACTTCCAGAAAGGTGAAAAGCAAAGCATATGTGCAGTACAATTAAACAGTGCCATATTGCAAACTGCAGAAGGAATAGAATATGACTAACTACACACACAAGTACACACACACACACACACATATATATATATATATATATATATATATATATATATATTGACACACACACACACACACACACACACACACACACACACACACACACACACACACACACACACACACACACACACTCAGCAGTGCAACACTTTAGTTCAGCAACTGAATGATATAATTTGGCCATCTAATACCATGATCCTCCTGTCATGGTGCTTAAATCCAACAATATGGCAGCTTCAGTAACCAAGCTGCTATCTGAAACTAGTACAGGAATTCATTGACAAAGCTACACAAAATGCATGAAGCCCTTTAAGAATCAAGAAAAGCATGTGCAATTAATTCAGACAATGCTTACAACACAGCAAGGATTTTTGGCAGAAATTCTTCTACTGTTTTAAGAAAACATATCCATACTAGGTCCACAAATGGTCCAGAAGCATATTATCTACACAAGGAAGCCTCCTTTTTTCCTTGGGATCTCAAACTCAGCCTTTGTGTGACCAGTGTATGCTGAAAAGTCCTGTAATCCAAGTACATAGATCGAATGTTAGTGACCTTCTAAACCTTTAGCAGGCACTGTTTACTCACACCTAAGTAATAAGTGGATTCTATTCCAATTTCTGGAAACTCCAGAGCTTGGAAATGAGACTTGGAATGACATTAAACATTTCCAGACTAGACACCCTTGTGCTATAAGCCATTTTTTCCAAGCTATATGCACCCTATACATTAAAGCAAAGACAAAAAAATCTCATCCAGACTTTCTGTCAGAATGCTTTGCTTTCCAGGGTCCTCTTGTCCAGCATATGGTTACCACAAGCCTACATTCCACTGTATGATATTTAATATTTTGAGTATGGCAGCTTCCTGTCCTGACACCCTCTTAGACAGGCAAAATATAGTGTAGGGATATAGGGTAAACCCATTAGCTATAAAGTTTTTTTTTTTTTCTTTCTTTTACAAACTACTTAGAATGACCAAGAGTCACTTGGTGATAGTCGCACTACAGGGAAATGGAGAATGATGGAATCCAACTCAGAATTATGAAAAGAATCTCATGGGCTGACAGCTTTAGTTCTACTGATCCAAATGTACACACAAATGCACATTAGTGCTAAAGGCCCCTTTCCTAGGCTTCAGATGACCCTGATTTATACCCAGATGCAGGCAGCCAATTTTCAGAACTGCTGATACCCACTGTCTAGGACCTCATCTTTGAGCTTTACCATGGGCTTCCAGTTAGGACATCTTATGTCTTTAAATTACTGACTTATGCAGCCAGACTTTTTCAAGGCCTACAGACAGGTGTGGTTGCACCTTATCAGGTGTATCCTGTTCCAGTGCCCTTTTGCACAGCCTGGAGAAACATCTGCCATTCTGCATTACCCTGTAGCCTATCACATTTCAAATATTTCATCTGCTCTTTGTTTTGAGTTGCCCTCTGCCAGCAATATTAAGACTCCCATGAAAGTGATCTAGTCTCCCTGTATTAGCAAGTTTTAGGAGTCTGTGTTTCATATGGAATCACTTCACATTTTGTGAAAAAGCCACAGTAAAGTTACACAACTGATTTACAGACAAACTTCACATAATTTTACAAATATATTCTTTATATCATTCTATTTTAAATGTCCACATTCTACAGATATTTCTACACTTTTACCATACCAAAGTACCCTCTGACACTTAAGTGGCTCCACCTATTTGCTAATGTCATGTACTCCTACTCATTTGTATGTGAAAAGTCAACATGCTTCTCAGTTGAGGTTCAAAAATTAATTTTCTGCTACATTTACTCATCCTTACTAAGACACTCAAAGTTAAACAAACAGAAGCTGAAGTTATGGAATACCTGTGAAGTGAAGGATTTAGTGTGCAAAGTGTAACACGGGTTATGTCACAGCATAATGGAACAATGAATTCCCAAAGTGAGGAGAAACAGGAGGAGAGGGAGACATCTGAAGTAGAAATCTGGACATGGGAAAGAAAAAGACATTTAATATGGTGCAATATTTATGCAAAGGAGAAAGCAAAACTAATCATTACAAAAAAGCAGCACACAAGATAATTGAAGAGAACTACAGGCAAAGGCATCCAGATATGGAAAATATCACAATACAAAAAATAAGGAAACAAAAGGGGACAATAGAAAAGAGGATTAGTAATGGAGAAATTAAAGAAATAGTAACTGAAATTATGGATTATCTTCAAAGTGAAGGATTTATTGTAGAAAATCCATCTGTGGCAATGTCACAGTATGATAGAACAATGAGTCCTCAAATTAAAAAGAAAACAGGTGGAATGGGAAACATCTGATCATTTGCCACATGAAGATACTCTGGAACCTTCAGTAGGAAACCAGTACAAAAGTTCAGTTAGAGTTGCATAGCAAGGGAATGAAGAGGAAACAGTGGCAACTCTGAGGCAGTGGATGTTGTGGAGTAATAGGCAACAGGATAGAGGAAACAGATAACGCAGGATGCAGCTGAAGAGACTATATCACAAGACGATGTTCTGGAAATTTCTGTAGCATACCAACATGAAAAACAGAGCAAAAAATGTGCCATCAGTTTAGAAGAAAATGATCTAAGAGAAGAGTTGCTTGATCTAATAGAGATGGATAGACATATTAAAATCAATGAAAAAAATAAGTTACGGAAAGTCAGCAAGACTGAAACTGCTAGAAGTCTGGTAAAACAAATGAACACGGTAATCAACACTATTAACAGAAATCCATGTGATATAGCAGAAGTAAACAGGATATACTACTGTGTAGCTAAATTAATGGATAAAGTCTTACCTCCAAAACACAGGACAAGAAGGGAAACGAAGGGAAGAAAAGAAATACCAGCCTGGAAGTATTGAACAGAGAAAACTATAAAGCAACCAAGACAAGAAGTGTCACTGTTAGCAGAGTATAGAAGAGGGAATAGATCAACAAAAATACTTGGAAAGATAGATGAGATAAAAGCAATGAGCAGTATCAAAACAGACTAGGATTTATCATACACTATAGCAAATAAACTAAACATATCAACACAGGCAAAAAATATATGCAGAGAAATATAAAGGAAAAGTACAAAATAAGCAAATCATTGATGACCCAAAAAGTTTTAGAGAATTAGGAAGCAAGGCAAAAGGAATGGAAACACCACCAAAAATAGAAGAATAGACACATTTTGGAGAAATATCTCTGAAGATACTGTGGAACATAACAAATATGCTCATTGGATAGAAAAAGTAAAAGAAACAGTAAGAAGTTCAAATATACAGAATATGAAATGGGATGAAGTAGCAGCCAGAGAAACTGAACAAAATTAAGAAACAATCCTAACTGGAAATCCCCATACCCAGATGCAATACCTAACTTCTGACTAAGAGTATTAACATCTTTACATGAAGATTTAGCCCTGAGTAAGAGCTTTTTATATGCACATCCTGAACAGACACCAACCTAACAAAAGGAAACATGACACTCTTCCTTAAGAGTGTACTTGCAAGCTATATTTAAAGTTATAGACCAATAACTGCTTTCCAACTATGCATAAACTATTGATGCTAACAGAGTTTATAGTCATTTTGAATAAAACTCAGTCATGGCATTGGAAGAGAATTGAAGCAAAATAAAGTCATATGGAACAAAGGATCATTTGCTGTTAAAGGAAGCCATAATGGAGAATTGTAAAAAGGGGAAGAATCTAAGTATAGCATGGATAGATTAAAAAAATGCATTTAACAGCATCCCATTTTCATAGATAAAGGAGTGCTTACAAATGCATGCGATACACCCTACTTTGATCAGTTTCACTGCAGTGACCATGAAACAGTGGCAAACCACTTTTCAGCTAAGCCATGATAAAGGACAAATGATTATCCAAGGGATAAAAGTTTAAAGGAGGATATGCCAAGTTGACCCTTTGTTACTGCTGCTCTTTTGTCTTGCCCTTAACCCATTAAGCTGTAACAGAGCAGGTCATGGTTACAACTTGGCTCCAAGAAAACAGTAAAATGTAAAGACTTATAATCATGTGTGTGTGTGTGTGTGTGTGTGTGTGTGTGTGTGTGTGTGTGTGTGTGTGTGTGTGTGTGTATGATTTGCAACTGTATAGTTAATCATATGAGGAGCTGAAAGCACAACTGCAAGTGATTGAAACTTTCTGAAATGATTTAAGAATTTCATTATGTCTTGATAAATCTGCATAACCAATATTTAAAACAAGAAAGCTGCAGCCCCAAGAAAATATCAGTCTTGGATAGGAATGTGATATAAAGGAACTTGAGCAAGGAGGAGTGTATAAATATTTGGGAAATGATGAAGGATCAACAATAAAACATGAACAAATGCTAATAAAACACAGTAATAAATATTTTAGAAATTTAAAATTAATACTAAAAACAGCCCTTCATTTATGAACAGTCCAAGCTATAAACCAATTTGTTTTTCCTGTTATAACATGCAGTTTTGGGGTGATTGACTCTTCCCTAAAGTTATTGAATCAGCTGGGAAGAAAAAAATGCTTCAGGCATATGAAATGATATATAAAAATCAGTTTACGCTAAGATTGTTTATTTTTTTGTTCTTTAGGAGGTATGAGTCTCCTCAAAACTGATTGCACGTATAGAGCTGCAATCACAGGGGTGCATACATACCTGCTGATCTCAGCAGACCCAAACACAGTGAAAGTTTTAAAACATGAGGAGAAAAGTCCAAGATGTACTCCCTGCTTAGTTTAGCATAAGCATATCTGTGTCAAGTAGGAATGAAAATCAAACCAGAAGTAGACAAAAATCAGGTAGCAACTAAATGTGCAAAAGAACAAAAGAAGCAATATAAAGAGAAGGATCAGATAAAAAGGCAAGAAATGTGGAAAAGGCATAAATATAGTTGCAAGCATGAATAAAGCCTGGAACAATATCAATGTCAATCAGTATCTGACTCAGTAATGGCTAAGGACAGGTGAATTTAAACCAAAAGATGAAAAGTTAATATTAGCAGCCCAGGATAGTGGACTACATATATGCTGGCTTACAAAATCCATTGGACATGTAGGCAAAACACACAAATACAGATTCTGTAAAACAGAACTGGAAACAGTCAAGCACTTGTTGCTGGGTGTGATACAGTAATGTCAGAGGGCCTGCATACTGAAAGGTATAATAATGTGGCAAGACTGTTGCACAGGGGATTGTGCAAACATTACAGTACTGAAGTAGCTGAGAACCATTGGAAACATAAGCCTCAAAGCATTATAGAAAATGATGAAGTTTATATCACATGAAATCACCCATTACCAGCAGTTCAAAAATAGATGTGAGACAACCAGATATAGTAGTCCATGAAAAGAATACAAAAGCAGCATTGATCACTTAAATTGCCACACCCAGTGATTACAGTATCTTATGTACAGTGAGACACAAAGTTATAAAATACAGGGATTGCAGGTAGAAGCAATGAAAATGTGGAAGAAGGATACCCAGACAGTTACAATAGTAGTAGGAGCAATGGGTCTTATAAAAAATAATTTACAGTCATATTAAGATATGCTACTGATACATGTAACTTAGTGTGAATTGCAGAAGGAGTCAGTTCTGGGCACATTGCAGGTGCTGCAAAGAGCACTTTTGGCAGACATCAAAAACAGAAACAATACTAATTTCATGAACTATAATAATACTTTGACTGAGGAATGGGGTACATTCTTGTCATGGTATTAGAAACCCAAAAGACTTGGAAAAAATAAACCGAGGGATTTGATCTCTTGAAGTAGAATCTAGTCTTCCAGAAAGCCATTATAGGTGGTAGGTGTAGGAGGCCCAGATCTCAGACTTATATAGACAGCATCCAAGATTTTCTTGGTCATTTTCATGAGGCGCAGTTTCTGTATTCTGCATAAATACCTCATCACTTGAGATCTAAAATGGCCGCCAACCTATAAACACTGCAGTTGCCTAGCTCTCCAAATACCAATATAAATAAACTTTTTCTGACAAAAAACGCGATCCAGAAGAAAAATAAAACTTGATTGTCATCAAGACTAACTAATACAACTTGGCAAAATTATTAAAAACCGAGGAGAATACTGAAAAAATAGGAAGATTACCTTTGATACTGCTAAGATTCTTTCACATGTGCTGTGCTGGCTGGCTGACTGAATCATCCAGAGGCCAACTATCGTCTTTCATCTCCTAAGCAGCAAAAGAGAAATAATGCTGACTGACTCAGATACCATGGACTCTCAAAGTACTAAAACTAAGTTTTCAGCACTTACATCTCTAGAAAAAGACATTAATGCTAAAAGGCCAAGAACTGGGAAGCAACAAGAAACTAGTAAATCATCTGTGATGGCCATGCCCTGGCCCAGCAATCAAGGAGCCTCAATCCTCACCACTAACACCAGGGAGGTTGTCTCATAGAAGAGGAAAGGATAACTAATACATACAGTAAAGTACAATTTCCCTTAAGTGCACAAAGAGATCACAGTCAGTCTGGGGCTGGTTGCTCCCTTGCTCACCAGGTCCCCAATAAGACTCCCCACTGGCACAGCTATAGGGTCCAGGTCTCAGCCTAGCTGGGCAAGCTAAAACCTCCTGTACCCTCTCTGTCCAACCAGTGCTTCATGTCCCTGCCAAGTAGATGACACAACATACACGCACTTTTAGATAAGTAGTTATACAACTACACAGACACTCCTGGGAAAGGCTGACACAGATTCTCCAGCTGTGCCCCTTTACCCAGATCATATGGTAGTAATCCTTGCCACCACCCAGCTAATAATATCAGCTACTAAAAGGCCCTTAAAAGGGTGTCCAATTATTACTGTGCAATATTATTATCCAGTTGGTAATGTGACTATTCAGTCTAGGCTTATTGGAAGGGCTTAGACAGTAAACGCTATAAATATATAATGCACTCTAAAGCTTAATTTATCTCTACATAAACCAGCCACAAGTAGAAGGTTTTAAAAATATTTAATAATAAATAATTAAAACACAAGACAAAACTACTACACCACAGAGCTATCTAAGACTTTAGAGATCACACATAAACTTAAAATAATACAGTAGGACGGGTCTGATTTCAAAGACAAATACCTAATTAATCTTTACTAGCTTTAACTATTCCTACAAGAAATCACAGTGCTAGAAGCTTACATGTGAGCTTAGGCAGAGTGCTGAGTTAGATATCTAAGATCAAAATGCCCCCTGTCTCTTGTGGGAAATAGTATTTAAACATTACTAACAAACATGTCTCCTGGGTCCCTCCCTAATTACATCATTTGGACACTTAGGTTTTCCCAGGCAAAAAAAACTGCATTATTTAGCAATCTAACACCTGCTCAAAAACTTACAACAATACAAGTCATTTCACATGTATACTCTAACAGAAACCAGAGCAATAAAGCACATTCCACGTCTAAATTCTGGTCATAAACTTTAGCCTTAAAACAATGGGCATGAAACCTTCATCCAGACACACTGGAGCTTAATTCTAACATGAAAGGGTCACAACATGCTTCACTGGGCAGTAGAGTGCAATGTTGTCACATTTTTTCAGTTCCACATTTCACAATATTCTTTTACACTCAAGAAAGCATGTCTGTATTTTACATTTATTTACAAATGCCAGAATTATATATCAAATTCTGTTTGACTAGGCTGGCAGCCTTTGCCCATCTCTCCCCAATTGTCACATCGTCCAGTAAAAATAAAGATGAATCTACAAACCCTGATGAACTAAAACTTGCTCTACAGCCTCTATAATTAGACATACAAAATTTCTCAGACCAGCTAAAGTCTTTTAGGGATTCCATTAATCACATTGCAACCAGAGTGGAAAAATCAGAAGCCAGAATCTTTGAAAATGAAACTAAAATTGAAGAACTCCAGAAGGAATCTAAAGTTTATAACAATTCTATACAAGAAATTCAGCAAAAAAGCCTGGACCTGGGGGCGTGGCCAAGGATGAACACAGGATAGCAGCAGATTTCTTCAGCTCCACCAATTTCATTACACTAACAGGAATTAATTACTTAAAAAAAATATTTTTGAAGTAATTTTCTTTCTAAATATGTTTGTTTTATATAGTTCTTGAACTATATCTAAAAAAGAAAGGAAATTTTAACAATATTCCTGTCAGAAATCACATTGGAATTTTTCCTGTCAGTTTATCAGTCTGAAATGAGTTCCAGTAAGACAAATTCTCAAGACTCCAGCATCAAGAAAGAACTTCAGTCTCTGATAACTATAATCCAGCAACTTACTGCTAAGATGGATAAAATGGATACTAAAATTGATACCTTCATAGAAAAAACTACAAAACAAATAGACTTGTTACATATAGACCAGCAACAACAG
This sequence comes from Protopterus annectens, assembly GCF_019279795.1. NCBI lineage: Eukaryota > Metazoa > Chordata > Ceratodontiformes > Protopteridae > Protopterus > Protopterus annectens. Next base: position 1,784,934,947 of record NC_056741.1, on the reverse strand, counting down.
AAGATCCAGATGACAGGCATAGAAGAAGCTGTGAATGACATGGAAAATAGAATCCAAGAAGAGGAAATCAACATTGAATTTCTGCTGAAACAAAATACACATTTACAAACAAAGCTGGATGACTTGGAAAATAGATCTAGGCGCAATAACATTAGGATTTTTGGACTGCCAGAAAATATTGAAGGTAACAATATTACTTCTTTTTTAACAACATGGCTCCCTAAAATTTTAGACTTACCAGAAGCATTCTCTTTTGGTATCGAAAGAGCACATAGATCTATAGCTAATACTAACTCTAACAAAAACTATCCTAGATCAGTTATAGTTAGATTTCTATCATCTTTTGATAAAGAGATGGTTCTTAAATCTGCTTGGGCTAAAGCTCCTGTTAAGATTAATGAGACAACTGTGCGTTTTGACAATGACTATTCTTCCTTGGTAATAGCTAAAATAAAAGTTTTTCTGCCACTAATAAGGGAGCTTAAAAAAGCACAGTTTAAAACATACCTTCTGTTTCCTGCCAAGCTAAAAATCTTCCTTCCTGATGGTCCTAAAATCTTTGATGACTTAGACTCTGCTTTACTGTTTATCAAAAAAAATAAGATTTTGGATAAAATAGAGGAAATGGAATGGGCTAGTCCTTCATTAAAGAGACTGGCAACTGAAACTTCGTGGAAGACTTCTGAGAAGAAGAAGAGACTAAAGAACAAATGATTTGTTCTATGTTTTTTTCTTTTTTTCTCTCATCATTTTACTTCATTATTAATATTTTTAAATATAGTTCATGCATTTCCAGAAAGCCACAAATGTTCTGAAAAAGATTTAATCAAAGTTATTCTCTGTGTGCAAAGAAATGTTTTGTTTCATAACCAGTCAAATATCTGAGGAACTAATAACAAGCTATTATTCAATTTGTTTCTCTTTCTGAAAAGAGAAGTAAGGTCAGTAATTTGATACATTTTTTCTCTTTTTTCTCCTTTTCTTCTTTTCTTTGTTTAAACAATGACATTCTATTTAGATTATGTAGTGGGTAAAGGGTGGGGGAGGGCAGGGAGAGAAGAGTAATGAAAATATGATAAATGGAATAATAACATATTTATTCCTTGTAAAAGTTTATATGTTCTTCAAATGCTATTCCTAATTATACTTTCTTGATTATACTGCTTATGCTTGTTTATAAATAATATGTCATGCTTTAACTAATAATAATTAGAACTAAATAATAGTAAATAATATGTTTTATTTTTAACTCTATTAATATAAACAGTAAGTAATATTCCATTGTATATACTTCTTATAGCTTTCTCTTACATTTTTTATTTCTGCTTTACACTCTTTTATTTTCTACTCTCTTTTTCTTTTCTTTATTCTTTCTCTTTATTTTTTTCTCATATTAATATATAGAAATGCTTTTGATCATATAGACACAGTAAATGATAAGATTTGCATAAAAATTGAGTTGGGACAAAAATATTGAGTTTTATTACCTATTAATAACTTTGGGCTTAATTTCACTTACATAGAGGCTGTAATAACCTGTAAAATACATCGCAAAGGTTTTGTCATGTTTAGATGCATTTACACTGCTAAATGAATGTTTGTCACTAGTTTTAACAAGTTTCCTGCCAAAATGTTAAGGGAGACAATCTGGGATGTGGGCTACCTCATGAACAGTGTCCTCAAGCTGTTTCAAAAGCTTCAACTCTCAGAATTCTCACAGAGAAGCTGAAAGCAGTCAATCTGACCTTTGACCCAGATATCACACTGACACATCACAGATTCAGGAAGAACACTCTACCAGGAAGTAGAACTGATGCAAATGTGACTATGTGAAGGAAAATGAACTCTTTGACATTTAAATGTGAGTTATTTTATATAATTACTTAAATATCTATGTTATAATTCATAAAATATGTCAGTTATAATGATTTTAAATGATGCAGTTTCTTGTAGTAAGTAAATGTCTTATTTTAGAAGGCATAGAAAATGAAACATTTATTCAAGTGTTTTTGAAAATCTACTTGACTGCAGCATAAACATATACATTACTATAACTCATTTAATTCATCTGATTGACAAGCATAAATAACTTTATAACTCTATTCTGGAAGAAATTGTCTTGTGATATATTTTAAAGCAGTAGTATAGACATGCAAAATACAGATTTTTTTTTTACAATAATGCAAGTGTTTCTGAGAATTTGCATAACTATGCAGTATGATTTATAACAATTTCTATAAATATAATATTTTATTCTATTGACAATAATGAGTATGAGTAAAATGCTCATATACAAGCAATCCAAGTTTTTTTTCTGGAAGCTGTTGACTGCATTTACATGACAGAAAATAGATGCATCTTAATATATGTAATGTCTGAAACATATTAGCCAAAGTTTTTGATTTAAATGATAAATAATTAAAACACAAGACAAAACTACTACACCACAGAGCTATCTAAGACTTTAGAGATCACACAGAAACTTAAAATAATACAGTAGGACGGGTCTGATTTCAAAGAAAAATACCTAATTAATCTTTACTAGCTTTAACTATTCCTACAAGAAATCACAGTGCTAGAAGCTTACATGTGAGCTTAGGCAGAGTGCTGAGTTAGATATCTAAGATCAAAATGCCCCCTGTCTCTTGTGGGAAATAGTATTTAAACATTACTAACAAACATGTCTCCTGGGTCCCTCCCTAATTACATCATTTGGACACTTAGGTTTTCCCAGGCAAAAAAAAACTGCATTATTTAGCAATCTAACACCTGCTCAAAAACTTACAACAATACAAGTCATTTCACATGTATACTCTAACAGAAACCAGAGCAATAAAGCACATTCCACGTCTAAATTCTGGTCATAAACTTTAGCCTTAAAACAATGGGCATGAAACCTTCATCCAGACACACTGGAGCTTAATTCTAACATGAAAGGGTCACAACATGCTTCACTGGGCAGTAGAGTGCAATGTTGTCACATTTTTCAGTTCCACATTTCACAATATTCTTTTACACTCAAGAAAGCATGTCTGTATTTTACATTTATTTACAAATGCCAGAATTATATATCAAATTCTGTTTGACTAGGCTGGCAGCCTTTGCCCATCTCTCCCCAATTGTCACATCGTCCAGTAAAAATAAAGATGAATCTACAAACCCTGATGACCTAAAACTTGCTCTACAGCCTCTATAATTAGACATACAAAATTTCTCAGACCAGCTAAAGTCTTTTAGGGATTCCATTAATCACATTGCAACCAGAGTGGAAAAATCAGAAGCCAGAATCTTTGAAAATGAAACTAAAATTGAAGAACTCCAGAAGGAATCTAAAGTTTATAACAATTCTATACAAGAAATTCAGCAAAAAAGCCTGGACCTGGGGGCGTGGCCAAGGATGAACACAGGATAGCAGCAGATTTCTTCAGCTCCACCAATTTCATTACACTAACAGGAATTAATTACTTAAAAAAAAATATTTTTGAAGTAATTTTCTTTCTAAATATGTTTGTTTTATATAGTTCTTGAACTATATCTAAAAAAGAAAGGAAATTTTAACAATATTCCTGTCAGAAATCACATTGGAATTTTTCCTGTCAGTTTATCAGTCTGAAATGAGTTCCAGTAAGACAAATTCTCAAGACTCCAGCATCAAGAAAGAACTTCAGTCTCTGATAACTATAATCCAGCAACTTACTGCTAAGATGGATAAAATGGATACTAAAATTGATACCTTCATAGAAAAAACTACAAAACAAATAGACTTGTTACATATAGACCAGCAACAACAGAAGATCCAGATGACAGGCATAGAAGAAGCTGTGAATGACATGGAAAATAGAATCCAAGAAGAGGAAATCAACATTGAATTTCTGCTGAAACAAAATACACATTTACAAACAAAGCTGGATGACTTGGAAAATAGATCTAGCGCAATAACATTAGGATTTTTGGACTGCCAGAAAATATTGAAGGTAACAATATTACTTCTTTTTTAACAACATGGCTCCCTAAAATTTTAGACTTACCAGAAGCATTCTCTTTTGGTATCGAAAGAGCACATAGATCTATAGCTAATACTAACTCTAACAAAAACTATCCTAGATCAGTTATAGTTAGATTTCTATCATCTTTTGATAAAGAGATGGTTCTTAAATCTGCTTGGGCTAAAGCTCCTGTTAAGATTAATGAGACAACTGTGCTTTTGACAATGACTATTCTTCCTTGGTAATAGCTAAAGAAAAGTTTTTCTGCCACTAATAAGGGAGCTTAAAAAAGCACAGTTTAAAACATACCTTCTGTTTCCTGCCAAGCTAAAAATCTTCCTTCCTGATGGTCCTAAAATTTTTGATGACTTAGACTCTGCTTTACTGTTTATCAAAAAAAATAAGATTTTGGATAAAATAGAGGAAATGGAATGGGCTAGTCCTTCATTAAAGAGACTGGCAACTGAAACTTCATGGAAGACTTCTGAGAAGAAGAAGAGACTAAAGAACAAATGATTTGTTCTATGTTTTTTTCTTTTTTTCTCTCATCATTTTACTTCATTATTATTTTTAAATATAGTTCATGCATTTCCAGAAAGCCACAAATGTTCTGAAAAAGATTTAATCAAAGTTATTCTCTGTGTGCAAAGAAATGTTTTGTTTCATAACCAGTCAAATATCTGAGGAACTAATAACAAGCTATTATTCAATTTGTTTCTCTTTCTGAAAAAGAGAAGTAAGGTCAGTAATTTGATACATTTTTTTTCTTTTTCTCCTTTTCTTCTTTTCTTTGTTTAAACAATGACATTCTATTTAGATTATGTAGTGGGTAAAGGGTGGGGGAGGGCAGGGAGAGAAGAGTAATGAAAATATGATAAATGGAATAATAACATATTTATTCCTTGTAAAAAGTTTATATGTTCTTCAAATGCTATTCCTAATTATACTTTCTTGATTATACTGCTTATGCTTGTTTATAAATAATATGTCATGCTTTAACTAATAATAATTAGAACTAAATAATAGTAAATAATATGTTTTATTTTTAACTCTATTAATATAAACAGTAAGTAATATTCCATTGTATATACTTCTTATAGCTTTCTCTTACATTTTTTTATTTCTGCTTTACACTCTTTTATTTTCTACTCTCTTTTTCTTTTCTTTATTCTTTCTCTTTATTTTTTTCTCATATTAATATATAGAAATGCTTTTGATCATATAGACACAGTAAATGATAAGATTTGCATAAAAATTGAGTTGGGACAAAAATATTGAGTTTTATTACCTATTAATAACTTTGGGCTTAATTTCACTTACATAGAGGCTGTAATAACCTGTAAAATACATCACAAAGGTTTTGTCATGTTTAGATGCATTTACACTGCTAAATGAATGTTTGTCACTAGTTTTTAACAAGTTTCCTGCCAAAATGTTAAGGGAGACAATCTGGGATGTGGGCTACCTCATGAACAGTGTCCTCAAGCTGTTTCAAAAGCTTCAACTCTCAGAATTCTCACAGAGAAGCTGAAAGCAGTCAATCTGACCTTTGACCCAGATATCACACTGACACATCACAGATTCAGGAAGAACACTCTACCAGGAAGTAGAACTGATGCAAATGTGACTATGTGAAGGAAAATGAACTCTTTGACATTTAAATGTGAGTTATTTTATATAATTACTTAAATATCTATGTTATAATTCATAAAATATGTCAGTTATAATGATTTTAAATGATGCAGTTTCTTGTAGTAAGTAAATGTCTTATTTTAGAAGGCATAGAAAATGAAACATTTATTCAAGTGTTTTTGAAAATCTACTTGACTGCAGCATAAACATATACATTACTATAACTCATTTAATTCATCTGATTGACAAGCATAAATAACTTTATAACTCTATTCTGGAAGAAATTGTCTTGTGATATATTTTAAAGCAGTAGTATAGACATACAAAATACAGATTTTTTTTTTACAATAATGCAAGTGTTTCTGAGAATTTGCATAATTATGCAGTATGATTTATAACAATTTCTATAAATATAATATTTTATTCTATTGACAATAATGAGTATGAGTAAAATGCTCATATACAAGCAATCCAAGTTTTTTTCTGAAGCTGTTGACTGCATTTACATGACAGAAAATAGATGCATCTTAATATATGTAATGTCTGAAACATATTAGCCAAAGTTTTGATTTAAATGATAAATAATTAAAACACAAGACAAAACTACTACACCACAGAGCTATCTAAGACTTTAGAGATCACACAGAAACTTAAAATAATACAGTAGGACGGGTCTGATTTCAAAGAAAAATACCTAATTAATCTTTACTAGCTTTAACTATTCCTACAAGAAATCACAGTGCTAGAAGCTTACATGTGAGCTTAGGCAGAGTGCTGAGTTAGATATCTAAGATCAAAATGCCCCCTGTCTCTTGTGGGAAATAGTATTTAAACATTACTAACAAACATGTCTCCTGGGTCCCTCCCTAATTACATCATTTGGACACTTAGGTTTTCCCAGGCAAAAAAACTGCATTATTTAGCAATCTAACACCTGCTCAAAACTTACAACAATACAAGTCATTTCACATGTATACTCTAACAGAAACCAGAGCAATAAAGCACATTCCACATCTAAATTCTGGTCATAAACTTTAGCCTTAAAACAATGGGCATGAAACCTTCATCCAGACACACTGGAGCTTAATTCTAACATGAAAGGGTCACAACATGCTTCACTGGGCAGTAGAGTGCAATGTTGTCACATTTTTCAGTTCCACATTTCACAATATTCTTTTACACTCAAGAAAGCATGTCTGTATTTTACATTTATTTACAAATGCCAGAATTATATATCAAATTCTGTTTGACTAGGCTGGCAGCCTTGCCCATCTCTCCCCAATTGTCACATCGTCCAGTAAAAATAAAGATGAATCTACAAACCCTGATGACCTAAAACTTGCTCTACAGCCTCTATAATTAGACATACAAAATTTCTCAGACCAGCTAAAGTCTTTTAGGGATTCCATTAATCACATTGCAACCAGAGTGGAAAAATCAGAAGCCAGAATCTTTGAAAATGAAACTAAAATTGAAGAACTCCAGAAGGAATCTAAAGTTTATAACAATTCTATACAAGAAATTCAGCAAAAAAGCCTGGACCTGGGGGCGTGGCCAAGGATGAACACAGGATAGCAGCAGATTTCTTCAGCTCCACCAATTTCATTACACTAACAGGAATTAATTACTTAAAAAAAATATTTTTGAAGTAATTTTCTTTCTAAATATGTTTGTTTTATATAGTTCTTGAACTATATCTAAAAAAGAAAGGAAATTTTAACAATATTCCTGTCAGAAATCACATTGGAATTTTTCCTGTCAGTTTATCAGTCTGAAATGAGTTCCAGTAAGACAAATTCTCAAGACTCCAGCATCAAGAAAGAACTTCAGTCTCTGATAACTATAATCCAGCAACTTACTGCTAAGATGGATAAAATGGATACTAAAATTGATACCTTCATAGAAAAAACTACAAAACAAATAGACTTGTTACATATAGACCAGCAACAACAGAAGATCCAGATGACAGGCATAGAAGAAGCTGTGAATGACATGGAAAATAGAATCCAAGAAGAGGAAATCAACATTGAATTTCTGCTGAAACAAAATACACATTTACAAACAAAGCTGGATGACTTGGAAAATAGATCTAGGCGCAATAACATTAGGATTTTTGGACTGCCAGAAAATATTGAAGGTAACAATATTACTTCTTTTTAACAACATGGCTCCCTAAAATTTTAGACTTACCAGAAGCATTCTCTTTTGGTATCGAAGAGCACATAGATCTATAGCTAATACTAACTCTAACAAAAACTATCCTAGATCAGTTATAGTTAGATTTCTATCATCTTTGATAAAGAGATGGTTCTTAAATCTGCTTGGGCTAAAGCTCCTGTTAAGATTAATGAGACAACTGTGCGTTTTGACAATGACTATTCTTCCTTGGTAATAGCTAAAATAAAAGTTTTTCTGCCACTAATAAGGGAGCTTAAAAAAGCACAGTTTAAAACATACCTTCTGTTTCCTGCCAAGCTAAAAATCTTCCTTCCTGATGGTCCTAAAATTTTTGATGACTTAGACTCTGCTTTACTGTTTATCAAAAAAAAATAAGATTTTGGATAAAATAGAGGAAATGGAATGGGCTAGTCCTTCATTAAAGAGACTGGCAACTGAAACTTCGTGGAAGACTTCTGAGAAGAAGAAGAGACTAAAGAACAAATGATTTGTTCTATGTTTTTTTCTTTTTTTCTCTCATCATTTTACTTCATTATTAATATTTTTAAATATAGTTCATGCATTTCCAGAAAGCCACAAATGTTCTGAAAAAGATTTAATCAAAGTTATTCTCTGTGTGCAAAGAAATGTTTTGTTTCATAACCAGTCAAATATCTGAGGAACTAATAACAAGCTATTATTCAATTTGTTTCTCTTTCTGAAAAAGAGAAGTAAGGTCAGTAATTTGATACATTTTTTTTCTCTTTTTTTCTCCTTTTCTTCTTTTCTTTGTTTAAACAATGACATTCTATTTAGATTATGTAGTGGGTAAAGGGTGGGGGAGGGCAGGGAGAGAAGAGTAATGAAAATATGATAAATGGAATAATAACATATTTATTCCTTGTAAAAAGTTTATATGTTCTTCAAATGCTATTCCTAATTATACTTTCTTGATTATACTGCTTATGCTTGTTTATAAATAATATGTCATGCTTTAACTAATAATAATTAGAACTAAATAATAGTAAATAATATGTTTTATTTTTAACTCTATTAATATAAACAGTAAGTAATATTCCATTGTATATACTTCTTATAGCTTTCTCTTACATTTTTTTATTTCTGCTTTACACTCTTTTATTTTCTACTCTCTTTTCTTTTCTTTATTTTTTCTCTTTATTTTTTTTCTCATATTAATATATAGAAATGCTTTTGATCATATAGACACAGTAAATGATAAGATTTGCATAAAAATTGAGTTGGGACAAAAATATTGAGTTTTATTACCTATTAATAACTTTGGGCTTAATTTCACTTACATAGAGGCTGTAATAACCTGTAAAATACATCGCAAAGGTTTTGTCATGTTTAGATGCATTTACACTGCTAAATGAATGTTTGTCACTAGTTTTTAACAAGTTTCCTGCCAAAATGTTAAGGGAGACAATCTGGGATGTGGGCTACCTCATGAACAGTGTCCTCAAGCTGTTTCAAAAGCTTCAACTCTCAGAATTCTCACAGAGAAGCTGAAAGCAGTCAATCTGACCTTTGACCCAGATATCACACTGACACATCACAGATTCAGGAAGAACACTCTACCAGGAAGTAGAACTGATGCAAATGTGACTATGTGAAGGAAAATGAACTCTTTGACATTTAAATGTGAGTTATTTTATATAATTACTTAAATATCTATGTTATAATTCATAAAATATGTCAGTTATAATGATTTTAAATGATGCAGTTTCTTGTAGTAAGTAAATGTCTTATTTTAGAAGGCATAGAAAATGAAACATTTATTCAAGTGTTTTTGAAAATCTACTTGACTGCAGCATAAACATATACATTACTATAACTCATTTAATTCATCTGATTGACAAGCATAAATAACTTTATAACTCTATTCTGGAAGAAATTGTCTTGTGATATATTTTAAAGCAGTAGTATAGACATGCAAAATACAGATTTTTTTACAATAATGCAAGTGTTTCTGAGAATTTGCATAACTATGCAGTATGATTTATAACAATTTCTATAAATATAATATTTTATTCTATTGACAATAATGAGTATGAGTAAAATGCTCATATACAAGCAATCCAAGTTTTTTTTCTGAAGCTGTTGACTGCATTTACATGACAGAAAATAGATGCATCTTAATATATGTAATGTCTGAAACATATTAGCCAAAGTTTTTGATTTAAATGATAAATAATTAAAACACAAGACAAAACTACTACACCACAGAGCTATCTAAGACTTTAGAGATCACACAGAAACTTAAAATAATACAGTAGGACGGGTCTGATTTCAAAGAAAAATACCTAATTAATCTTTACTAGCTTTAACTATTCCTACAAGAAATCACAGTGCTAGAAGCTTACATGTGAGCTTAGGCAGAGTGCTGAGTTAGATATCTAAGATCAAAATGCCCCCTGTCTCTTGTGGGAAATAGTATTTAAACATTACTAACAAACATGTCTCCTGGGTCCCTCCCTAATTACATCATTTGGACACTTAGGTTTTCCCAGGCAAAAAAAACTGCATTATTTAGCAATCTAACACCTGCTCAAAAACTTACAACAATACAAGTCATTTCACATGTATACTCTAACAGAAACCAGAGCAATAAAGCACATTCCACGTCTAAATTCTGGTCATAAACTTTAGCCTTAAAACAATGGGCATGAAACCTTCATCCAGACACACTGGAGCTTAATTCTAACATGAAAGGGTCACAACATGCTTCACTGGGCAGTAGAGTGCAATGTTGTCACATTTTTCAGTTCCACATTTCACAATATTCTTTTACACTCAAGAAAGCATGTCTGTATTTTACATTTATTTACAAATGCCAGAATTATATATCAAATTCTGTTTGACTAGGCTGGCAGCCTTTGCCCATCTCTCCCCAATTGTCACATCGTCCAGTAAAAATAAAGATGAATCTACAAACCCTGATGACCTAAAACTTGCTCTACAGCCTCTATAATTAGACATACAAAATTTCTCAGACCAGCTAAAGTCTTTTAGGGATTCCATTAATCACATTGCAACCAGAGTGGAAAAATCAGAAGCCAGAATCTTTGAAAATGAAACTAAAATTGAAGAACTCCAGAAGGAATCTAAAGTTTATAACAATTCTATACAAGAAATTCAGCAAAAAAGCCTGGACCTGGGGGCGTGGCCAAGGATGAACACAGGATAGCAGCAGATTTCTTCAGCTCCACCAATTTCATTACACTAACAGGAATTAATTACTTAAAAAAAATATTTTGAAGTAATTTTCTTTCTAAATATGTTTGTTTTATATAGTTCTTGAACTATATCTAAAAAGAAAGGAAATTTTAACAATATTCCTGTCAGAAATCACATTGGAATTTTTCCTGTCAGTTTATCAGTCTGAAATGAGTTCCAGTAAGACAAATTCTCAAGACTCCAGCATCAAGAAAGAACTTCAGTCTCTGATAACTATAATCCAGCAACTTACTGCTAAGATGGATAAAATGGATACTAAAATTGATACCTTCATAGAAAAAACTACAAAACAAATAGACTTGTTACATATAGACCAGCAACAACAGAAGATCCAGATGACAGGCATAGAAGAAGCTGTGAATGACATGGAAAATAGAATCCAAGAAGAGGAAATCAACATTGAATTTCTGCTGAAACAAAATACACATTTACAAACAAAGCTGGATGACTTGGAAAATAGATCTAGGCGCAATAACATTAGGATTTTTGGACTGCCAGAAAATATTGAAGGTAACAATATTACTTCTTTTTTAACAACATGGCTCCCTAAAATTTTAGACTTACCAGAAGCATTCTCTTTTGGTATCGAAAGAGCACATAGATCTATAGCTAATACTAACTCTAACAAAAACTATCCTAGATCAGTTATAGTTAGATTTCTATCATCTTTTGATAAAGAGATGGTTCTTAAATCTGCTTGGGCTAAAGCTCCTGTTAAGATTAATGAGACAACTGTGCTTTGACAATGACTATTCTTCCTTGGTAATAGCTAAAAGAAAAGTTTTTCTGCCACTAATAAGGGAGCTTAAAAAAGCACAGTTTAAAACATACCTTCTGTTTCCTGCCAAGCTAAAAATCTTCCTTCCTGATGGTCCTAAAATTTTTGATGACTTAGACTCTGCTTTACTGTTTATCAAAAAATAAGATTTTGGATAAAATAGAGGAAATGGAATGGGCTAGTCCTTCATTAAAGAGACTGGCAACTGAAACTTCATGGAAGACTTCTGAGAAGAAGAAGAGACTAAAGAACAAATGATTTGTTCTATGTTTTTCTTTTTCTCTCATCATTTTACTTCATTATTATTTTTAAATATAGTTCATGCATTTCCAGAAAGCCACAAATGTTCTGAAAAGATTTAATCAAAGTTATTCTCTGTGTGCAAAGAAATGTTTTGTTTCATAACCAGTCAAATATCTGAGGAACTAATAACAAGCTATTATTCAATTTGTTTCTCTTTCTGAAAAAGAGAAGTAAGGTCAGTAATTTGATACATTTTTTTCTTTTTTTCTCCTTTTCTTCTTTTCTTTGTTTAAACAATGACATTCTATTTAGATTATGTAGTGGGTAAAGGGTGGGGAGGGCAGGAGAGAAGAGTAATGAAAATATGATAAATGGAATAATAACATATTTATTCCTTGTAAAAGTTTATATGTTCTTCAAATGCTATTCCTAATTATACTTTCTTGATTATACTGCTTATGCTTGTTTATAAATAATATGTCATGCTTTAACTAATAATAATTAGAACTAAATAATAGTAAATAATATGTTTTATTTTTAACTCTATTAATATAAACAGTAAGTAATATTCCATTGTATATACTTCTTATAGCTTTCTCTTACATTTTTTTATTTCTGCTTTACACTCTTTTATTTTCTACTCTCTTTTTCTTTTCTTTATTCTTTCTCTTTATTTTTTTCTCATATTAATATATAGAAATGCTTTTGATCATATAGACACAGTAAATGATAAGATTTGCATAAAAATTGAGTTGGGACAAAAATATTGAGTTTTATTACCTATTAATAACTTTGGGCTTAATTTCACTTACATAGAGGCTGTAATAACCTGTAAAATACATCACAAAGGTTTTGTCATGTTTAGATGCATTTACACTGCTAAATGAATGTTTGTCACTAGTTTTTAACAAGTTTCCTGCCAAAATGTTAAGGGAGACAATCTGGGATGTGGGCTACCTCATGAACAGTGTCCTCAAGCTGTTTCAAAAGCTTCAACTCTCAGAATTCTCACAGAGAAGCTGAAAGCAGTCAATCTGACCTTTGACCCAGATATCACACTGACACATCACAGATTCAGGAAGAACACTCTACCAGGAAGTAGAACTGATGCAAATGTGACTATGTGAAGGAAAATGAACTCTTTGACATTTAAATGTGAGTTATTTTATATAATTACTTAAATATCTATGTTATAATTCATAAAATATGTCAGTTATAATGATTTTAAATGATGCAGTTTCTTGTAGTAAGTAAATGTCTTATTTTAGAAGGCATAGAAAATGAAACATTTATTCAAGTGTTTTGAAAATCTACTTGACTGCAGCATAAACATATACATTACTATAACTCATTTAATTCATCTGATTGACAAGCATAAATAACTTTATAACTCTATTCTGGAAGAAATTGTCTTGTGATATATTTTAAAGCAGTAGTATAGACATACAAAATACAGATTTTTTTTTTACAATAATGCAAGTGTTTCTGAGAATTTGCATAATTATGCAGTATGATTTATAACAATTTCTATAAATATAATATTTTATTCTATTGACAATAATGAGTATGAGTAAAATGCTCATATACAAGCAATCCAAGTTTTTTTTCTGGAAGCTGTTGACTGCATTTACATGACAGAAAATAGATGCATCTTAATATATGTAATGTCTGAAACATATTAGCCAAAGTTTTTGATTTAAATGATAAATAATTAAAACACAAGACAAAACTACTACACCACAGAGCTATCTAAGACTTTAGAGATCACACAGAAACTTAAAATAATACAGTAGGACGGGTCTGATTTCAAAGAAAAATACCTAATTAATCTTTACTAGCTTTAACTATTCCTACAAGAAATCACAGTGCTAGAAGCTTACATGTGAGCTTAGGCAGAGTGCTGAGTTAGATATCTAAGATCAAAATGCCCCCTGTCTCTTGTGGGAAATAGTATTTAAACATTACTAACAAACATGTCTCCTGGGTCCCTCCCTAATTACATCATTTGGACACTTAGGTTTTCCCAGGCAAAAAAAAACTGCATTATTTAGCAATCTAACACCTGCTCAAAAACTTACAACAATACAAGTCATTTCACATGTATACTCTAACAGAAACCAGAGCAATAAAGCACATTCCACATCTAAATTCTGGTCATAAACTTTAGCCTTAAAACAATGGGCATGAAACCTTCATCCAGACACACTGGAGCTTAATTCTAACATGAAAGGGTCACAACATGCTTCACTGGGCAGTAGAGTGCAATGTTGTCACATTTTTTCAGTTCCACATTTCACAATATTCTTTTACACTCAAGAAAGCATGTCTGTATTTTACATTTATTTACAAATGCCAGAATTATATATCAAATTCTGTTTGACTAGGCTGGCAGCCTTTGCCCATCTCTCCCCAATTGTCACATCGTCCAGTAAAAATAAAGATGAATCTACAAACCCTGATGACCTAAAACTTGCTCTACAGCCTCTATAATTAGACATACAAAATTTCTCAGACCAGCTAAAGTCTTTTAGGGATTCCATTAATCACATTGCAACCAGAGTGGAAAAATCAGAAGCCAGAATCTTTGAAAATGAAACTAAAATTGAAGAACTCCAGAAGGAATCTAAAGTTTATAACAATTCTATACAAGAAATTCAGCAAAAAAGCCTGGACCTGGGCGTGGCCAAGGATGAACACAGGATAGCAGCAGATTTCTTCAGCTCCACCAATTTCATTACACTAACAGGAATTAATTACTTAAAAAAAATATTTTTGAAGTAATTTTCTTTCTAAATATGTTTGTTTTATATAGTTCTTGAACTATATCTAAAAAAGAAAGGAAATTTTAACAATATTCCTGTCAGAAATCACATTGGAATTTTTCCTGTCAGTTTATCAGTCTGAAATGAGTTCCAGTAAGACAAATTCTCAAGACTCCAGCATCAAGAAAGAACTTCAGTCTCTGATAACTATAATCCAGCAACTTACTGCTAAGATGGATAAAATGGATACTAAAATTGATACCTTCATAGAAAAAACTACAAAACAAATAGACTTGTTACATATAGACCAGCAACAACAGAAGATCCAGATGACAGGCATAGAAGAAGCTGTGAATGACATGGAAAATAGAATCCAAGAAGAGGAAATCAACATTGAATTTCTGCTGAAACAAAATACACATTTACAAACAAAGCTGGATGACTTGGAAAATAGATCTAGGCGCAATAACATTAGGATTTTTGGACTGCCAGAAAATATTGAAGGTAACAATATTACTTCTTTTTTAACAACATGGCTCCCTAAAACTTTAGACTTACCAGAAGCATTCTCTTTTGGTATCGAAAGAGCACATAGATCTATAGCTAATACTAACTCTAACAAAAACTATCCTAGATCAGTTATAGTTAGATTTCTATCATCTTTTGATAAAGAGATGGTTCTTAAATCTGCTTGGGCTAAAGCTCCTGTTAAGATTAATGAGACAACTGTGCATTTTGACAATGACTATTCTTCCTTGGTAATAGCTAAAAGAAAAGTTTTTCTGCCACTAATAAGGGAGCTTAAAAAAGCACAGTTTAAAACATACCTTCTGTTTCCTGCCAAGCTAAATATCTTCCTTCCTGATGGTCCTAAAATTTTTGATGACTTAGACTCTGCTTTACTGTTTATCAAAAAAAATAAGATTTTGGATAAAATAGAGGAAATGGAATGGGCTAGTCCTTCATTAAAGAGACTGGCAACTGAAACTTCGTGGAAGACTTCTGAGAAGAAGAAGAGACTAAAGAACAAATGATTTGTTCTATGTTTTTTTCTTTTTTTCTCTCATCATTTTACTTCATTATTAATATTTTTAAATATAGTTCATGCATTTCCAGAAAGCCACAAATGTTCTGAAAAAGATTTAATCAAAGTTATTCTCTGTGTGCAAAGAAATGTTTTGTTTCATAACCAGTCAAATATCTGAGGAACTAATAACAAGCTATTATTCAATTTGTTTCTCTTTCTGAAAAAGAGAAGTAAGGTCAGTAATTTGATACATTTTTTTTTCTTTTTTTCTCCTTTTCTTCTTTTCTTTGTTTAAACAATGACATTCTATTTAGATTATGTAGTGGGTAAAGGGTGGGGGAGGGCAGGGAGAGAAGAGTAATGAAAATATGATAAATGGAATAATAACATATTTATTCCTTGTAAAAGTTTATATGTTCTTCAAATGCTATTCCTAATTATACTTTCTTGATTATACTGCTTATGCTTGTTTATAAATAATATGTCATGCTTTAACTAATAATAATTAGAACTAAATAATAGTAAATAATATGTTTTATTTTTAACTCTATTAATATAAACAGTAAGTAATATTCCATTGTATATACTTCTTATAGCTTTCTCTTACATTTTTTTTATTTCTGCTTTACACTCTTTTATTTTCTACTCTCTTTTTCTTTTCTTTATTCTTTCTCTTTATTTTTTTTTCTCATATTAATATATAGAAATGCTTTTGATCATATAGACACAGTAAATGATAAGATTTGCATAAAAATTGAGTTGGGACAAAAATATTGAGTTTTATTACCTATTAATAACTTTGGGCTTAATTTCACTTACATAGAGGCTGTAATAACCTGTAAAATACATCGCAAAGGTTTTGTCATGTTTAGATGCATTTACACTGCTAAATGAATGTTTGTCACTAGTTTTTAACAAGTTTCCTGCCAAAATGTTAAGGGAGACAATCTGGGATGTGGGCTACCTCATGAACAGTGTCCTCAAGCTGTTTCAAAAGCTTCAACTCTCAGAATTCTCACAGAGAAGCTGAAAGCAGTCAATCTGACCTTTGACCCAGATATCACACTGACACATCACAGATTCAGGAAGAACACTCTACCAGGAAGTAGAACTGATGCAAATGTGACTATGTGAAGGAAAATGAACTCTTTGACATTTAAATGTGAGTTATTTTATATAATTACTTAAATATCTATGTTATAATTCATAAAATATGTCAGTTATAATGATTTTAAATGATGCAGTTTCTTGTAGTAAGTAAATGTCTTATTTTAGAAGGCATAGAAAATGAAACATTTATTCAAGTGTTTTTGAAAATCTACTTGACTGCAGCATAAACATATACATTACTATAACTCATTTAATTCATCTGATTGACAAGCATAAATAACTTTATAACTCTATTCTGGAAGAAATTGTCTTGTGATATATTTTAAAGCAGTAGTATAGACATACAAAATACAGATGTTTTTTTTTACAATAATGCAAGTGTTTCTGAGAATTTGCATAACTATGCAGTATGATTTATAACAATTTCTATAAATATAATATTTTATTCTATTGACAATAATGAGTATGAGTAAAATGCTCATATACAAGCAATCCAAGTTTTTTTTCTGGAAGCTGTTGACTGCATTTACATGACAGAAAATAGATGCATCTTAATATATGTAATGTCTGAAACATATTAGCCAAAGTTTTTGATTTAAATGAATGTTAGAACTTATTTTTACATACTTTGAATAAATTAATATGTAAATATGCCTTCCTTTTTTTTTTTTCTCTTTCTTTCACTCTCTCTCCCTCTTTCACGTCTTTTATTTCTCTCTCTCCTCTTGGTTCCTAATATCAAGTTTATTTGAATGCTATTTGAATACAAGTGTATTATATTACATAGATGTATATAGTAGTATGAATAGTTTTTAAAAAAAAAGTTTATTTTAGTTTATATGATGCTGTTTTATCAAATGTGTAGTCTTGTCTTGCTAGATAATTGAATTGAAAGCTGTTAATTTAAGTTAAATATAACCAGTATTAAATTGATAAGGTGGTAGCTGAGGTACTGCTGCTTAGGGTAGGGGGTTAACTTGAGTGGTAAATACTACTTTAAGTTGGAGTTTTTAACTCCAGGCTGGATGCAAGGTTTAATCCTTACATTATTTTCACTTGTTCATTGTTATATGTATATAGTTTTGACATCCACAATATATTTTGTACACTCATTGTCACTACAAACAAAATTGAATCCTATACAAAATCCCATAAGAGATTTAATAAATACAGCTATATTTAAAGGTACACCTAAAGGAGGAGATGTAACATTACTTATGTTGTTATTTGTTATTTTGATCATAAGAGTCTTAAGTTTTAAAAATGCCAAATTACATCTTTAAAAGGAATTTCTTTAAACATTAATGGATTGAATAATCCGTGTAAAAGGGCAAGTCTAATAAGATACATTAATTTACATAAGGCCAACTTAGTCTTCCTGCAAGAAACTCATCTCTTGAAAAAAGATATTGATAAACTAGCCACAAACAAATATACAGTATTGGTTAGTTCAGAGCACACTCAGAAAAAAAGAGGAGTGGCTATTTTATGGAATAAAAGTATGCCCATTCCTAAAACCATTAAGTCTTATCAGGATAACAAAGGAATGTTTTGTATGGTTACAATACAAATTAATGGGAAGACTTACACTTTAATTAATGTATATTGGATACCTGGAATTGGTATTAATACAGTGAAACATCATCTTGATAAGATCATATCATTCTCTATAGGAGATATTATTTTAGCTGGTGACTTTAATTGTATACTACATGAAAGTGATACTACCACTATAGGAAAAAGAAGAATTACATCTAATGCAAAACATTCAAATGATTTTGCTAATTCTTATCATTTGAATGATATTAATAATCAGATAGATTCAAAATCATTACCATACACCTTTTTTCTAACAGATACAAAACTTATTCGAAAATAGATAGGGTCTTTATTTCTAACCAGATGGTAACAGATTTAATTAATTCCAAAATCATTTCATGTCCTATATCTGATCATAATTCAATTGTTTTTGAATTCATGATAAAAAATACTCATAATGTTCAGATCAAAAGGATACCAGCATACTTAACTCAACTAAAAGACTATAAAGAATATATACTTTCAGAAGTACAACATTTTCTAGACATAAATAATACTCCTGAAGTCTCCATTGTCTATGTTTGGGATGCCTTAAAATCATATCTATATGGACAAAGTATAAGATGGTATAATAATAAAAGGAAATCTTGGGATAAGGAATTGTTAGATATTCAAAGTAAATTAGACTCTTATAAACATAATAATAAAGAAAATATTATGGATAAGAAAGTCATTGAAGAAATAAACAAACTAAATGAGAAATACAAAGAAATTTTAACTCATAAAGTTAAAATAACTCTAGAGAAATACAAGTTTTTGTCTTACTCAATAAGCCCCAAATACTTACATAGACTTAAAAATAAAACAAAAAGGTTGAATAAACAAAACCATATCAAAGAAATCTTTTCTCTAAGGAAAAGTAGAATGTTTCTAGTCTACCAGAAATACTAGATGAATTTAGAAATCACTTTCACAATATTAACAATAATAACATTAACATGGAACCTAAAGATAAAATAAAGGAGTTTATAACCACAAACATGAATAAAAAGCTTAATAAACAACAGATTAAACTATTGGACAAAAGTATTTCATATACAGAGGTTATTACACAAATAAATAAGCTTAAATCAAACAAAGCACCGGGTAATGATGGTATTATACCAGAGATATATAAAATCCTTTCTAAAAGTACATATTCATTAATACATAAGGTTTTATTTTGGCCCAAACTGAGTTAATAACACCCCATCTTGGCAATATACATTTATTTCGCCAATTTTAAAACCTAATAAAGATCCAACTAGATGTACTTCATATCGGCCCATCTCATTACTTAATGTTGATTATAAAATGTTTATGAGTATTTTTGCTGATAGATTGAAGACAATCATTCCCGGCATTATAGATATAGATCAGACAGGCTTCATTGTAAATAGAAATACTTTTGATAATATAAGAAGAACTTTAACATTAATAGATTTTGCAAATAGGAAAAAGAAAGATTTAACACTTATTAGTCTTGATATAAGTTCAGCATTTGATTCAGTCAGTTGGGACTATCTGTTTACCTTACTGAAGTGCACAAACTTCTCAGATGCATTTGTAAATCTAATTGAGCATTTATACAAAGGAACGTTGGCTTATATTAAGGTAGGAACATATGTTTCACAAAAATACCCATTCTTAAAGGTACAAAACAAGGATGTCCACTTTCTCCACTATTATTCACTTTAGTAATGGAGCCTTGGGCTAATTTGATCAGAAACAGTACTGACATAGAGGGTTTTGAAATAGATGAAAATACAACATCCAAAATTCAACTTTTGCAGATGATGTTCTAATTACATCAGCAGGATCTAATTCTTCTATGCAGTCTCTATTTGATAAAATGATGAATTTTAAAAGTATTTCTGGTTTAATATTCAATGAAGAAAAACTAAAATACTACCTATATATACACGAAAAAATATTCTCATTAGTGATTTTATTAAATATGTACCCAATTCAGGTCAGATAACTTATTTAGGTATAATACTATCTAAAGATATTAAATCTATTATATATAATAATTATAATACCTGTTTTCTTAATATACAAAATCTTTTTAATACCTGGAATAATATGTTTTTTACTATGGAGGAGAGACTTACAATTATTAAAATGATAATATTCCCCAAGATTTTATACTTAATACAATCAATAATACTTCCACCTACAAAAATAATTATAAAAAAGCTGAATACACTAATGTTAAATTTCCTATGGGCACATAATAGACCTAGGATTGCATTAAAGAAACATACTGATAGCTGGTCTCAAGGGGGTATTTCTTTTCCAGACTTTAATTTATATACTATCTCTTCTATTGTAACAGTTATTACTTTATTAATAGATCAGTCATATGTTGCAAAATGGAAAGATTATTGGGAGCTAATTAGTATGCACTTCATGAAAATCTCCTTAACACATAAAAATATGATTGTAAATAACTCCATGTTATGGTTACTAAAGGAATTTTGTACTTCACCTATTACACCTAAACATATGGTTTGTTACCCATTAAATATTATTATTAGCTATCGTAACTTTATATTCATGCACCCTAAGTATAGGGAATGGAATTTTATTATATTCCCTATAATGTATACTCAGGGTATGCTTTTGTCATCTACTTCTGAAGGAACTCATTTAGCTATAGATAATGATCTAAAGTACTGGTATCAGTTGATATCTGATAATAAAGTTAAAATCTAGATTTCTTAAAACAAGAATTTGATTTAAGAGAAACTTGCTGGTTAGAGGTTCAGACCTTTAGACAACATCTCATTGATAGAATAGATCTAATGTCTATAACAGTTAAAGAATGTATTCCAACACTGATTGATTACTTGATATTAAATTTACAACATAAAGTTTCTGATAAAGGTAAACTTTCATACATACATAAAATTATCAGACAAGAAACTTTTTACAGTGTAGATACATACTGGAATTATTTCACTTTTATTAATGGGGACCCACCAAATCAACAAGATAAACAATATATATTGGAATCTGCCTATATAACTACGTCTTCCATTGTCTGGAGACTTTATACATGGACATTTTACATAGATCTTTTTATACACCTTTGATGATGAATAAAATAAATAATAAAGATAATCTATGTAAGAGATGTAATGTAGAAATTAATGCTGACTGGGCTCATATGTTTTATGACTGTATAAAATTGAAAGAATACTGGAAGTCAGTTAATGAATTTTTGCAGGCTCTTTTTACAGATAATTTCATTATTTCTAAATCTCTTATATTGTTCAACACACCTGTACCTCAAAGTGTTAAAAGGTTAAGCTTCCCTTGTTATGGTCTATTCTAGCAGTGGCTAGGAAAATAATAACCAGAAATTGGATTTCAGATACACCTCCTTCGTTCAATGAATTTAAAAATGTTATGAATATAGTGTGCCATATGGAAATAAACACAATTAGGTCAAGAACAACTAGAAAAACATCTTATTATATTGTATGGGATAATTTACAAAATTTGTTAAAAAAAATCCTAATTTCAATAGCATGGTATTTTAGTTTAATTAATTGATCTGATTGTAGTGGATGTCTTTGTAAATACTTTAGTTGTTTTGTTGAATGTTATAATCATATCTATTTTTAATTACTTGTATAAAATTGTTATGATATTTCTCTTGTATGTTAAAACAATAAACCTGTTTTAAAAAAAAAAAAAGCCTGGACCTAGATGCAAGATCCAGACATAATAATATCATTTTGAGGGGTATTCCAGAAAATATTGAGCAAAACACACTACTGGAAACAATTCAGACTATATTTGGGGCTCTACTTAAACACCACTAAAGCAAGCCAAATAACAATAGAAAGAGCATACCGAGCCCTATGCCCATCATTAGATTCCACTAAACCAAGATTAGTATATGTAAAATTGTTTAATTTTCAACATGCAATCAGAATCCTTGCATCTGGAAAAAAAAAAGAAATGTGGTCTGGAATGGCAATAAAATACTTTTTGCCTATGATCTTCCTCTGCAAATTAAAATGGAATGTCAAAAACTATCTCCATTCTGTAGCTTTTTGATACAAAAGCAGATCAGATTCTAAATGAAATACCCCCACACACTGCACTTTCAGCATCAGGGGATCAAATACAATGTCAGTAACATCTCTGAACTGAAGAAATCATTTTTAAATGCCTTCAACACAGTTCCTGAACTACTTACTACCAAAAGTAGCAAATAAAATGAAAATAAGCAAAATCAAGGCATAAATAAGATGATTGCTAAATGCAAATGAGCGAATGAGACTGCAATAAGGTAAAAATAAGCATCTTACCACTTTTGTACTGTTTATAATCTAAGATTTCTTGGCTGAAAATGACTCTATGGTTCCATTAATACAGCATATGAGAATCCAGCCATCTCATTCTGTCAGTCACTTCTTGTTTAACCTCTGAACTTGACTTCCCAGAATCCTTATCTTTCTTAAAGCACCACTACCACATTCTCAGACATTTTCATGCAAGTAAAAGAAATCTGCAAGAATTGCATTTAAATGTCGTATTTACAACACATCTATTGTTTTTGTTCCTGAAAAGTACAAGTTAAACAGAAAATCATCAGATTTGATTTACTACACTTAGAACTCCTTCTCCAACACCTTTACGATGGCTTCACATGCTAATCCTGCCATATGAAAACAGATTACACTTCCATCTAGAGATCAGCATAGCAATCCTTTTATTTTCATTATTCTCTGCCTTGGAATTCCACTCAACCACACATGGAATAATGTGAATACCTACAAACTGTGCAATGCATTTCAAAGTAATGCATGACATTTCCTTCTTTTGTCATTTAAAATTTCTGGACCCCACGTTTTATATGCTATTTTGCCTATACTTCTATAAATGACTTCTCATACAAGTTTCACCAGTCTTGAACAACAACTATGAATACAACACTCTGTGTGTGTTTTTTCCCCTTTCCCTCTTACATAGCAAAGCAACACAATCATCATGAATGAAGAAAGAAAAGGGAAGATGAGGAAAGAGTAATTAAGAAGGGAAGTATTGATTTAAAAAAGACCTAACAAAATTGTGTATACTATTACTCTCATGTCTATCTATCCAAAAAACTAGTATACCTAAGTTATTCATCTTGAACTTGTTAATGAGATGTTTTCTAATAATAATACCCTCACCTTAGTTGGCAGATACATGATGTTAAAAATAGTTAATGGAACAAATTGTAATGTTAAATGCTGTATAAGTTTGAAAAATGCTATAGAATGCATAAGTATTATATACGCTCTGACTTGCTTACTGTTTTATGACTAACCACCTCTTTGAGGAAATAAATGTTTTCAGTATGAGTATGCTCTTCTGTGTACTAGATTTTAACAATAGAACATTAATAATATAGTAATACATCTTCTGATATAAAACTAACAACCTATAAAACCTGTGGGCTTATCACCATGAAGCTTCTTGACCAGAAACAAGAAATATAACTGGAAACACTAACTTTTAACCTGCCACATTTTGTCATACATTTATACCACCAGTGAGAATTATTTAAATGACTAGTACTATCTATTTAATGATTAACATAGTTTAGTACCCCAACTAAGACACACTAGTCAACAAAATATCAAAGTTATACAAATTGTTACACTACCTTAACCAGTTCTAAGAACCCTTTCACCTTACACCCAGTTTGAGGGATATTCTATTGTACTACACTACACTATACTGCCCCTCATTACTTTTCCTCATAATTAAAAAACTATGGAGAGCTAGAAGATCAGTAGAAGTTATAATAGGAAGACATGCTATTTGTTATCTGTACTATATATGTTTTAATATAGGGCAAATAGCTGTCAAAGCACTAGTAATAAGAAGATTTCCACCTAACCATTTCTGCTTTAACTCTTGTTACAACTTTTTATCATTCAATTCTCTCATCTCTTCCAGGCATAGTAGTTTAGTGAATAGGCACAAGTTTGATGCAGGAAGAGTTATATGCCAGTGCCCTTCCTCTTACATTTACTGTACCATCTATTCTCATCACAGTCATCCTTTAATGACATATATATATATATATATATATATATATATATATATATATATATATATATATATATATATATAAAATAGTAGGTATGTGTTCATTTGATTCTTGGAATGTCAAAGGGATTCAACTTGGAAAAAAAAAGAAAACTACATTTACATTTGATATTCAAATCCAAAGCTAATTTAATCCTCCTACAAGAAACCCACATGCAACCAGAGCAATGGAAACCCTCAAAGAAGAAAAAATGGATTAAGAATATCATTGCCTCTGGCAAATCCCTAAATAGCTCAGGAGTCGCAATCATCATTAAAACTAACTTCCAGGGTAAAATTATAAAACACGATATGGACATGAAAACAGCCTGTATAGACAAACCTATTCTGATATTAAATTTATATGTGTCTTGTGTAAACCAACATGAGTTTATAATGTCTATTTATAAAATACTACTTGACTTCCACAATCATTACTACAGTCTAGGAGGGGACAGGAATACAATTCAAGACCCTGACATTGACAGATCTAATACCAAATCTAAACACAATACCCATGCTATCATCATCACTCAGGGAACTTTAAAATGACTTCAACCTATATGACTCCCATATTTTCCAACCCAATAACTCCCTCAACAATAAATATACCTTCTACTCCATGTGTCATAAGTCTTGGTCCAGACTGGATTTCTTCTTAATTTCCAGTGTATTAACTAAATACAAAAATTCCTTTCACACAGAACACAGATACCTATCAGATCATTCTAAGATTAACCTAACTATTGATTGGGATAACAATCAAACTAACGGCAATCGAGGGTATAACTGGGTCTTTAACTCTAACCTAGTAAGGAAAAAAAATTCTACAAGAAATAGATGTCATCCTGGACCAAGCTTTGGACAATTTACTCTATAATCACCTACCTATGGATATTTACTAGGCCTCTAATAATTAGAGGTACCCTTATAAGTAAAGTTTCATATTATAAAAAATAACTTCTCCAGGAGGAAGCCAATCTTAAAGTCAAATCATTAAGCTTGAATCCCAACTCCAATCATCCTTTAATCAAGAAACTGAAACTCAAATAACACAACTCCAGCAAAAACTATATGATCTAAATGCCAAAAACCTAACATACCAAGAAATCACAACTTTAGCGAATTACTCCGAATGGGCTCACATGCCATCTAAATTCCTGGTGAGGCTTATTAACCAAAACAAACCCTCACCAAACATAACAGAACTTATTTACCAAGAGAAGCTCTATCACACTACTCAAGATATCATACGTATTTTTGAAAGTATATACATAAAATCCTATAGCCCATCAAACCTCTCTCATAATAAATAGGACCTAGATGCCTTCTTAAATAAATAAAATTTTCCCAAAATCAGTCAAGACCAACAAAAAATGTTATCATCTCCGATCTCCAAGCAAGAAATTATTATGAAAATCAACAAACTCAAACCCAATAAATCACCAGGTCCAGATGGTCTTACGGCCAAATTTTACAAAGCCTTCCCACAAAAATTATCTCTCTTTCTTCTTCATCTATTTAATCACATTACTACCAATGGTGTAAGTGATATACATCTAAACACATCTAAAACGATTCTCATACCTAAACCAAACTCCGACCTCAAAACCCCCCTAAACTATAGACCTATAACCTAATAAATCTTGACATGAAAATATTTGCATCAATGCTAGCAAATAGAATTAAACCAATCATCCTAAACATTGTTTCTCCTGACAATCTGGTTTCTTAATAGATATACAAACCTTTGATCATACCCTCAACTTGGACACCATGATCAATCTTTCTATCCATACATGCACTCCAATCTACACCTTAGCTATTGATGCCTCAAAAACATTTGATAGATTCAATGTAAACTTTTTGCTCAATATCTTACCTCTTTTTAACATACCCAACAACTACATGCAAGCTAACAAAACACTATACTCCAAGGCATATACTTACCTACAAATCAACAAACATCCATCTTCTCGAATTGACATTGAAAATGGTATCAGAAAACTTTCCACCATATCCCCAATATCTTTAACACTAAAATTACCCTAGCGGCTTTTGGTGATGATCTAAATCTTTATTACACTCTACCTAATTCAGACCTCCAGAAACAACTATCCGCTATACACACCTTCTCAACTTTCTTGAATTACAAACTAAACCTCAAGAAAACAACTATTTTCCCTATTAACTCTCTATGTCAGCTTCCCACATACTCCTTAGCAGCTGGTATTAAAGTTAACCAATCATTAAAATATCTAGGAATATCCTTCTACCAAGATCCTAAACAACCATACACAAAGAATATTGTTAACCTCTGGTCAAACATACAACAGGATATTAGCAGATGGACAAAACTTCAACTTCCATTCCTTGAGCCACAATCAAAATGAATTTTCTACCTAGATTTCTATATATTTTAATGCCTCCAATACCATTATCAACCTAAAATTCTTCAAAACCATCCACTCCACAATTTCCAAATTTATTTGAGCCCCCAAATCAATCAGAATCGGTTATAATAAATTGACCTACCAAAAAGACGATGGAGGGCTAGGGCTGCCAAACTTTACACTATTCTACAATATCATAAACTGTAATAGACTAATAACAATAGCTGACCACACCCCATCACCACAACAATGGTTTCCAACCTGGTTATAACTATTATACAACTATATCAAAACACTATCCATAAACTCCAGAGCCTTTCCTTTCATTTATAATGAGAATTTAAAAAAATCTTAAAATACACCCAATCATTAAAGACAAAATCACTATCATACAAAAGATTTTCAGATTATTAAACCTATATTATGCATTCAGTTCCCTACAACCAATCTATCTCAACCCCAATCTCAAAATGAATAAAAATATGGTTAACCTGAACAATTATCCCCTCCTCAAGAAACTAACCAACTCTGATATATTTCCCTTCAAGAACAATACTATCACTGAAATGAGAACACAATCAAAGCTCCCCTAAAAGCTATACTATCATTTTAAGGCAAATTTGAGACCTTAGCTGATATATCATAGACAATCCTGATATCAACGCAAATGACATTTAAACCTGTAAAACCATATGGAACCTCCTATTTGCAAACAAAAAATGCTATCTAACTCCTACAATCTTATTCTATCAATCAAAATGCAAAAATAAGTTATTTATTCTAGTTACTGGAAGGAAATCAATCCTTCAATCACAAACAATCAAATATCTCAAGCGATCCAACTTACCTCCAAACTTATTCCCCTTAAAAAACTTAAATATACACAGATCATGATACTTCATAACACCTATCTTACTCTAATCATTCTAAATAAAATATACCTGACTACCTCTCCATTATGCTCCTACTGTGATAATTACAAGGCTGATTTACTCCACATCTTCTGGAGCTGCATGTGCACCTACCAGCTATGGTGCTCACATAGAGTCCAACTAAAAAAAATGGGCTATGAAAAATCAACCTTATCTTGGAAGCTAGCTCTCCTACACATTACCCCCACTGGCCTGAATAACTTCAAACACATATATTAATAACACTAGTTTCATTACTTAAATAATATATTACATTACATTGGAAGGATAGAGCATCACTCACCTGGAAGGGTTTCAAACAAGTAGCTACCAAACACCTACTAGCTCACAAATATTTAACCTACACTCAGAAATCCCACACCCATTTTACAGAATTTTGAAAATCCCTTTTTGAACATATTTTAGTTTGAAGTTGGCATATATAATTAACAATGGACTTTTGGCATATGTATAAATAGTTTTCACTATTTTACTTTTATGCTTTATTATTCAGCAATGTATTCACTGGTCATTTGTTACCTGTCAGTTATCAATGTTATAAATGTATCTGTTTTCATAAAAAAAAAAGAAATAAAAGATTTTACACAAAAAAAAAAATACCCCATCACCCCTTATCTTTGAATTTTTTGCATCATAGTCAGAACATTATTAAGTATATCAGCTAAATATGCACGGTGATGATAATCTCAATGAGGGCAATGTTGACACAGAAGAGACAATGGCACTAATCTGTGCTTCAGCAGTTTTTTTTTTTTTTTTTTTTAGTTTATTCTCCTAAAGATTTGGAAGGTAGGTTTGCCTACCAGATCATAATTATGAGGCTCAAATGTACCTACCTACAAATCAGTGTCAACCTACTGGTGCTGCAACACAGCCAGTCCTTTACTAGGGCATCTCTTCAGTCTAATATTCAGAACATGAACCCATCCTCAGGATGCTTCACAGAGTCCAAATATAGATAAATCTGTACTCAGGGATATAGCTTGTCAGAAGACTGGCATGAGATGGTCTTTGAGGCTGTTCACACTGAAATGAAATAGAAACAAACTGTTGACTTCAACCAGCATTCATTTGCACTTTGTAATTTTACACAAAAAAAAATCTGCAGGATGGTTCTTCTTCAGGTGATGGAAACAGGGGAAAATTGATGCAGAAATCAAAGCTGTTACCAAATTAACCAAGACACCAGCATATCATCCACAATGACAATGAACACATTTCTGTGTGAGGTGACTGTTGGTGATAGCTGTTAGTTTATTTCTAGGTATCTACTTGATATTACTCTCT
This sequence comes from Protopterus annectens, assembly GCF_019279795.1. NCBI lineage: Eukaryota > Metazoa > Chordata > Ceratodontiformes > Protopteridae > Protopterus > Protopterus annectens. The sequence continues at coordinate 1,784,905,708 of NC_056741.1, read as the reverse complement.
ACCACAAGATGAACATGCACGGACACTAACATTCATTTCCACTTGGCAGTCTTGCAGGGCCTGAAATCTGAATTTAACATACATCACTGACAGCATGGGAAAATTTTTACCAATGTGCCCTTAAACAAGCATGTTGAATTAATTTCTTGTGTTTAATCTAGAGCCTAAATATTTCTGGAACTGGGCATGCAAATTCAACAGGTGATTGAGGTAACTAGTCATGTCTGGTTCACACACCTGCTGCATTACTATACCAGAAAGAAGAGAGCAATGGACCTGGTATTGTGCAACACTCAGGAACTGCATGGGTACCCATCACATGCACCACTGGCAAACAATATAAGGTTAGTTTCTCAAGAACAGTTAGAAAAACCAACTAGGTTGTCAGTCTTTGGTCACTTGGAATGTTATACTGAGTAAAGTTCAAGCAACTTGAATGCCACTGCTGCATTGGTTCAACAAGGCAGCCATTTTAGAATTTTAGGGCTTGTGCTTAGACTGATTTTTGAGTCTGGGATACAGTAAGGGTCAGGGTTATATTTAGAATTAGGGTTAGAGTAAGAGTTAAGGTTAAATTTATGGTAAGTTTTAGGAATATCATTGTATATGTTTTATGCTCCTACTAGAATTGATATTAATAATTACACATATTTATGGTTGTGGGTATTAATTTTCTTTAAACTTCTGTTTTGCTGATTATGTTTTTTGGCTTTGTGGATAGGGTTCTTTAGTCTTCATCGTGGTTATGCTTGAAGACACTAATACCAATACAAAAGAGTGATCATTGCACAGTGTTGTTCAACACAGCCACATGAAAGTGCCTCAGACTAAAAACAATAGCTTGGGACTATAGATTAGTAAGCCTAAACAGATTAGGTGAGTTAGCAAAATAACCAGTGCAGAAATGGGGAGCTGGATTTGGAGCTGAACTTTGGGCTTATAATGTGTAAAAGGGAACATTATGAAGCCAAAGAAATAGAGAATTCCTACAAAAATAGGGAAAAAAAGTAGGAGAAAAGGCATTTCAGGAATACACCAACTTTAGCAGGAAGAAAGAAACTGTGGCGGTCCATAAGACTAAGGCTTAAACAGAAAGGAATTTGTAGAAGGTATTAAGCATGAGTATAAGGTATTTTTCAGGTACTTTAAGGAAAGAAGGAAAGCAGACACTGAATTGTATAAACTAGCAAGGAAGGCAGGAATAAAATGAAGATGGTGAACAAACAGACATCTGAAATAAGGTATGCACCTCTGTCTTCAAGAATGAGGTAGAAAGGAATAGACTGATATGGAAAGACAAAAAAGTTAAAGAAGGAGTTTTAGATGGATGCCATTATAGAAGAAGGGATGGCTGAAACAAAACTATTAAGACCTTAATAAAAAAAGGGAAATATTCCCCCTATATTATACAAGTATAGAAAGACAACTCAAAGACAGGTGAGTTGTTCGTGGATGGATTAGCTAGACTGCAGAACGATCTTGGGCAAGAAGGAGCCTAGGGCCAAGAGGTAGAAACTGGAGTTTAATTCAGCTAAGTGCAAAGTACAACAGCTAGGCACTAACAAAACCAATGTGCAGTACTAAATCTGAATGGTTAAGCTGAAAGCTGAAAAGCAGGAAAAAGATCTGATATTTTTTTCACAGCAAATGCAGTGTGTAAAAACTTTCTCTGGTGCTTTCTCCTTCCCCCATTGAATGAGTTACTGTTTTCATTCAAATGGTATAGAGGTGGGAGGTGGTATAATACTTAAGGTGTTAATTACTAGTAACAAGGTATAGGGTTTGATTATCATCTTTGAAAGGGAAGTTGGCTGGGCTTAAAATGGCCCACAAAGTCAGCTAACTTAGTAATTTTCTCTAAAATGTTCTCTTTTTAAACAGATTAAAAGGAATATATATATACATACATATATATATATATATATATATATATATATATATATATATATATATATATATATATATATATGGATCCATATGATTACATCAACATTTCAAAACAACGAAAGTCACTTCTTCGAAACGAAAGCATCGACCGTTCAAAACATCGACATGACAGCTATGCGATGTTTACGTCTCCGACAATACAATACAATGCCCCACCAGTAAATGACAACGCTGTTAAGGTAAATTGTAAATAGTCACGTAACATCCTACCCATGTGTACACAAAAACAAGTGCTAACATGGGTCCTGCAAGGGGGAAGTAAAGGATATGATATGATACTGTACCCGTACTTAACTCCGCAATATCATATCCTTTACTTCCCCCTTGCAGGACCCATGTTAGCACTTGTTTTTGTGTACACACAGGTAGGGTGTTACGTGACTATTTACAATTTACCTTAACAGCATTGTCATTTACTGGTGGGGCATTGTATTGTATTGTCGGAGACGTAAACATCGCATAGCTGTCATGTCGATGTTTTGAACGGTCGATGCTTTCGTCTCGAAGAAGTGACTTTCGTTGTTTTGAAATGTCGATGTAATCATATGGATCCATATATATATATAGGCATAAGCACACTAGGAGTTAACCTAATACCACAAGTACATAATTGAAAATAAGGAAGAAAATAACATTCAGTTCTAAATCATCATCATCCACATTACTCTTGTAATATACCTCCTTACTTACAAGAAATTATACTTTCCATATTCAGTTGATAAGATTTTTTCACATTCCTAATAATTTATACATGCCCAGTAATTCCTTAATGTAAGAATTTGATAGAAAATGTCTCCTTCTCTTAAACCTGATCTCTTGGATATTTACTCAAAGTCTTCATTTGATCAGTACATGATTGCCATTTGAGAAAAGTAATAACTTCTTTTGTGATGTATCCATGAGTACTACCTAAAACAATTTTCAGGCGAAATTATTTACTCAGTTTTGAAAATGCTAGTAATAAAAATCAATAATGATTTGTTACATGCTGCTACTGCTGACCTGATAAGCTCTGGATTGTGACTTATTCTAATGAAGCTAACCTAACTCTACTACACTGACTAAAATGCTAATCCAGCAATATCCGGGGATATGCATTCTTCTCTTTTATATGAAGTTTATTGTGATAGCCATACACTTTTTTGTGCTTTTTTAAATCCTGTTAAGAATTTGCTTCTGGTTTGCACTAGTGAGAGTAAAGGGGAGCAAAGACATTTAAAGGCCTCAGATTGCTGTAGAACTTTGAAGAGTGTCAATTACCATTGGCCAATGTGCTCATTTGAATTTGTTTAGCTTTTGTCAGCATTGCTATAAATTACCTGTGTTTGCATGGTGCTGTACTTAGTGTGTTGCAATGTGCACTGTATACAAGCAGGCATCTCGATCCATTCTTGTCTTAATACCACTATCCTCCCCCTATTCCTATTAGTATGAACGGTGATAAATACAAGTGCAGTCAGCTACTCACAGCTGCATGACATGATGCACTGTATACCACGTATCCTCCAACTACCCCCCCCCCAGCAGCTCACACGTCTATGTTTCCACAAGTATCCCATAGCTTTTCTATGGTGCCCAAAACAGCCTATGGTTGCTCCACATAGCTCATATTCTACAGTTGCTTCACAATTTTGCTTTGTCCATTGACACAGTTACAACTTAACACAAATTACTTAATTTACATTATTAAGTCAGGCAGTGTACCACCACCTAACAAACCCAATTTACTTAGTTCATATAATAACGGGTAATATAACCCTACCAACTAAACCTAATTTACTTTATTTTGTTCATATGATAATTCACTGTAAAGTCTCTGTAAGAAAATTTTCATGATTATATTCTTCCATTGTATTAATTATCTCATAGTACTTGGTGTAATTCTAATTAATTTTCAAAATCTCTGAATCAAGATGGAAGGTCAGCCTGCTTATTCTCTTCTGTTGCCAGCCCCATATCACTTGGTATTTTAGGCAGTTTAGTAACTGCCTTATTCTCAAATATACTGAACTCTTACTCAACACATGGAATCCTGTCTGTTAACAATCAAATATTTACTAAATATGGAAGACGACAAAAAAATAAATAAATACATAAAAACACTCACTGAGAGCAACATATAAGTATCACACTAAAATGTATTAGACTGCCGCTGTAGAAAGCATTGCCAAAGCCTCCTAGATCCACAAAGAACTATGTCTCAGAGGCAGAACAAATATCATATCACCTTCAGGCCCACTTTAAACAAAGAATCAGCAGATGTTAAATCATCTCAAATCCAGTACAGCAGATCACTCTACAAAAAACAATGTTCTAGTAATCAGTGACTACAGTCAGACACACTGATTCTCCTCTAACTGGTTGGACAACTGCGAGTTATCTTTCAGATGCCAAGATCTCTGATATCTCAAGGGTCCATAAGACCCTTTCACCTATGACTATGACATGGTGGTGGTCGACATGGGGGCTGAACAATTTGGGATGCAATGCCCTAAGGGATATGCAGAAAGAAATGTCAGAAGTCTTCATCCATGTCACAAATGCAGGCAAGACTCTGGTCCTGACTGGAATCCTGCCCTGTCCAATTATGACGGCTAGATAGAATAAAAAGATAACTGGCTTTGACAATTGACTAAACAGTTTGTGCCATGCCAGTGGGATACAGTATGTGTCTACATGGGATGAAATGCTCAAAAGTTCTACTTAATTTGTAAGTGATGACCTGTACCTCTCTTTCCAAGAATTCCTCATATTTGTTAAAACCTTTCTACCTCACAGTACCTTTTTAGGCAGAGCCCAGTTAAGGGGCATAACTGTATAGCTAACATAACATATCCAAGACAGGATCACATTAATGTGCCTTTGCTCAGTGTCAGAAATTTTAACAACAAACTGCCTGACATTGAGGCTATCCAAAACAGGATCACATTAAGGTTCCTTTGCACTGTGCCAGAAATGTCAACAACAAACTGCTTGACACTGAGACTATCCAAAACAGGATCACATTAAGGTTCCTTTGCTCAGTGCCAGAAATTTCAACAACAAACTGCCTGACATTGAAGATTTCCTGCATTTGGAATGTATCTGTATCTGTGTAATTACAGAAACTTAAATTAAATGTTCAGAAATTACTCCCTCTATACCAGGGTTTCATGCCTAACATATCTTCAGATCCAATACCAGCTGTAGTGGTGTCTCCTTATCTGTTAGGGACCATATCATCCCTAGAAAGATTCCCAAAAACCCACAAACAGAAACAATTGAACTCCAAATTACACTAAACAGGACCGACTATTAATCTGTATCCTGTTAGAGGACACCCTCTATGGCCTCCCTTAAAATCATATAAAGTTCCTAAATGTTCTGAATGATCTCTCAATAAACAAAAATGTCATTATTCTATGAAAAAAATCCTGTTTGTTAAAGATCAAATATTTACTAAATATGGAAGCCTCAGTCTCAGAAAAAAATAAATAAATACATAAACACTCACTGGGAGCAACGTATAAGTACCACACTAAAATGTATTGCTCCTCAGTAAATTGGAATATCTATACCTCCAATAAAGGACATGCCCAAAAGTTCTAAAATTTAATAAACAAAATCTCCCTGGACACAACTGATAATAAACCTCCTACAGGCATAATATTTTTTATTTATTTTATTTATTTATCATTTTTTGACCGGGAAAGTCCGACTAGGTTCCACAGAGCCTGTTTTCAGCGGAGGCCCGGGGAGAAATGCTCCAGATGCATGTCTTTGGAATGTGGGAGGAAACCGGAGTACCCAGAGGAAACCCACGCGAACACAGGGAGAACATGCAAACTCCACACAGAAGGCACCCCAGCTGAGAATCGAACCAGAGAACCTCTTGCTGTGAGGCGACAACGTTAACCGCTGCACCACTGTGCATTATTATATTATTATATTAATAATTAATATTATTGATCTTTTCCTTACAGCTATAGTTTCTTTATCGAATATTCTCCTGGTATCTCCTTCCTGGGTTAGCTTAGATCATAAACTTCACCTTCAAAATTCCTAATCCCACTGAAACCAAGATCTGAGATTTCAAGGCTTTCAAATGGAGTAACCTCATCAAATTCTACAACAACGTTTCAAAATTCAATTATAGTAGCATCACCCCATACATTGTCATGGTAGGTAACTTTACAAAGGAGTTCTATGCCAACTTAGATAAATATATATATAGAATAACAGTCCCAACCACATCTATATACAATGAAAAAATTAAAAAAGCATCCAAGAGGTCTACTAATATAAATAAACTCTACAATAAAAGATAAGAAAATGTTGTTAAACTATACAGTAGATGATCAAATCACCCTCATACCAAGGATAATAGAAAATTGACTACAAAACTGAAAAATGCTGTTAAGTCTACTAAAGATCCCAAGAACTTAGGTTACTATCTGAAGTTAAGGACAATTACAACTCCTTTAGCTACTATAGGAAACTAAGAAATAATACCTAACACTGCTCTGAACTTATTCATAATGGTACCACTTACTTTGAGTCAGTAGACACTGCCAACATACTAACAAATACATTCAATGAAAACTTTACTTTAGAGATGATTATCCAGAACTAAGTTATGTCTAAATCTAAAAAAAATGCAAAAAACACAATGTAAACTCAGAACTGAAACAAAAGTAGTTCACAGACTCCACTGGTAGCAAACTAGGTTAAGGAACAAACCTAGAAGGTTGAATTGTCACATAAAATCCTTTATTTGCTGAAAATAAAAAAAATCAGGTTAGCGCTTTCATTTAGACCATATGTTAAACTTCATCAGACAGTTGGTAATTTTGAAATCACTTCCTATATAGACTTCCTGTAACACTAATTGGTAAATCAACTCATGAATATTAATAGCATTTAAATACTTCATCTCATGAATATAAAACACACATTCTAAAAAGCACCTGCCTGCCACTCTATTGCTATCAAGCTAATAGTGAACTGTAAACAGAATTCTTAACTTCTTATATATATATGCACAGTAAAAAAACACTACTAGAACATGTTTATATAATAACATACTTGTAATATACTCAATAAAAACAAACTATACATATTTCTGAATGAAGTATTGCTTAGGTCACTACACTTTGCATATTCCACACAGAAGGCACCTCAGCTATCCCCACAAAAATAAAACAGACCACAGGTACAATCATACCCTATTACCAACAAGCATATTATTACGTTTGAGCTGCTGAAGACATATTTTTACTGTCTGGTTCATCCCTTTTTGTCCTGCAGTATGACCCTGGCACATGTGCAAAAATAGTGTCAATGTGTACAGTGTTAACAATATCATACATGGGAAGCAGTCACATCATGGTGGACACTTGCAGGAAGCTGAGCCAGGTGAGAAGTTGGTGAAGGTGTCAGCAGCAAGGGATGATCATGCCGGATGGAGGCTGGTGAAGTGTGCCATGGTACTGCCTTAATAGATAAGAGTAAAGCAGACACAGCAAATTAAAACTGATGCATGCAAAACCAACACAAGGCTGTGCTTCTTCATGCATAGGTTGGACACACTGTAAGTCAGAGAAATGCAACCTAAGTAACAATGTACAAAGGGAATGGCACTGTTATCATCACTTGCACAGGTGGCGAAGGGAGCACAGAAGTGGATGCAGTCAAATGGAAATGTGAAGGTGCTGAGCACAGTGAAAGTAAAATGTGCAGTTTTGTCCAGTTAGTGTTGGGGAGGTATTAATGTGAAACTCTCCAAGAAGGGCTAGTGTCAGTGGATGTGTGAGTGTGTGTGTGTGTGTGTGTGTGTGTGTGTGTGTGTGTGTGTGTGTGTGTGTGTGTGTGTGTTGTGTGTGTGTGTGTGTGTGTGTGTGTGTGTGTGTGTGTGTGTGTGTGTGTGTGTGTGTGTGTGTGTGTGTGTGTGTGTGTGTGTGTGCATGTGTGTGCATGTGTATGTGTGTGTGTGTGTGTGTGTGTGTGCATGTGTGTGCGTATATCTTTGTGTATGTGTGTTTGTGTGTGTGTTTGTGTGTGCATATGAGTGTATGTGTGTGTGTGTGTTTGTATGTGTGTGTGTGTATGTGTGTGTTTATGTGTGTGAAGTACTGGGGGCTGTGGTGATGTGACAGTGGGTCTGCTGGGACACAGCCTTAGCAGGAGTTGTAGCACTACAGACTGTCATACTGAAAAGGCCTATGGTATGCATGGAAGATGCTTCAGCATCCTATGCATAATCACCCACTGGCTGTAGCAGGAGTTGAAATGGATGTACCCAGCCCCTGGCTAGATGTTGATGTGCTGTGTGACCATGAGTGACATCTGTCACAGGAAGTGACACTGTTCAGACTACCACAACCACAGCTGAATTGTATATTGGATATAGGCATCTTCACAACAGATGTTGGGGTGGGCCTTGGTCATTCATGCTCATGCTGGCTACCATCTGTGGATGTACTAGTCAACCAGCTTCATGGACAGCCCCTCATCCCTGGCAGGTGAGCCTGAGAGGACTTGGCATGTTCTAGTATGTGACTGAATCTATCAAAACAGTTACACATATGGGACATGTACAGATGCTGTGTTGCAGCCACTGACATGCCATGCTCAGGGGTGGGGATCGGGTAATCATGTCTCCAGAGATCACCATTACTGCAGACAGTGCTAATCTTCCACAAATACTCATTGATATGGTTGAGCTTCTCGATGACGACCTTAGTGGAAGCTCATTGGAAACCTCTGAACTTAGAAAAGTATGAAGAATACTTTTTTTTTTTTTTTGAAGAAATAATTTATTTCATGTTGCCAGATGGAATGGTTTAGGAAGGAGGTGGCTGGACTCATAAAGTGGCAGCCATGTTCTTCTGTTTTAAGAGACTAGATGGATATTAGTGCTGTTGTCATGACCATATTTTCGGCTACAGGGTTAACAAAGCACAAAGCATTCAACAGTAGGAAGATAAGTAAAACAAATTTCACAGAGAGAGCATGCATTATCACAGCATGTCAAATATCACAGGACAGGGACTGATGAGCAATAAATCCACACGAATTAAGATTCCCAGCCTCTGTCTCCAGTCCCTGCACTCCAACTGAGTGACTTTGTAGGCTGCAATGGCCCATATGATGAAGCCACACATCTGGGATAAACCAGTAATAAGTATTGGGAACTAGTTGCAACAGCATAAGTGGCAAATTCTATAGATCACATGTGGTGGTAGATGCAGAGAAATACAATTGCACACCTCTGCATAATTTCCTTTGTGCATGGAAGAGACAAATACTTTTAAGTAACTTTTATAGCTGTTCTACAGAAGGCTTGTTCAGCAGCCAAGTGAAATAGTAAAAAGTGCAAGTAATAAAAAGCAGATATTGAGCTTACACATCTTAGAAAATCAGAGTTATGCTGCCCAACTCATATTTATAACCTTTCATTGCACAGTCCAAGGTATTTACTTGATGTATTCACTGCTACTAACACTTGAACAGTATAGTGATTCTGTACCATCTGCAGCACATTTTACTGGAGAAGTATGGTCCTTTCAAGTCATTTGTATTGTCCTGATCATATGTGGGCTGAGCTCCTCAGATGAAACTTGTTTTGTACATACTCAATATGGTTTTAAGTGCTTTTGGTTTATGGCTCCTAAACGACACTTAGTACAATGTTATCACAAATGCATGAATGCACATGCTCCAAATGGAAAAGTATGAAATTTGATGACCTGAAACATAAAGAGCTCGTATGTTGAAATAGTACATAATCTGAACAATACTTTATTCCCTTCCAAAGTAAATTTAAAACATTAGAGAGCTGAAGTGAATGTGGAAACAAAAGCCTTTCTTTTACCCATGTGCTCCCTATTTTAAATATACCATATCCAAAGCTTTACAGCTTAGAAACGAGAAGAATTATTCAGGTGTTTGTTACATTTTAATAAAAGGGCACATTTGGTTAACATCTCTGAGGTGGTGTGACCAAATATTTGATATAATAAAATTAATGAGAATGTGTAGGGCATGGGGTGGGTAATCCCTACAAAAATATTAAGGTGTCTGTGCATTTAAATGCACTCCTTTCCTGTGCTGTGTTAATTAAGACACCTTCTATAACATTCTGTAGGATGTGATACAAGTACTGTAATTCATATATATGTGTGTTTAAGTTACAATTACTATAAAACAGAAACATACAGTTGTACAATAAACTGTAAAAGGCTTTGAGTGTAAATGCTTGTGATACCTAAACAATAAAAACAGTAGAGCTGTTTGTTAATTAAGTTTTTCTTTAGAAGTAGTACATCATTTTAGCATGAAGTTGTTAAATTTGTTCCATGGCTGACCTTTTTTGTCATACACTCCATTTTAAATAATAAACTAAATTTAGAAAATATAAAAAGGACATTTGAAAGCCATCTGTAATGATAGCTATTTTACAAAGCTGATATGTTCATTGTTTTGAAATTCGATGTTGAATTGCTTTATTTATGTATTTTTTTTCTTTTGCTTTGTATTTTAGCATTCCGAATAAGTGACTTTGGCACCTTCAGGAAAAAACTGCATATTTATTCCAGATGAGATGCAGAGTAAATAGTTAGCATCTGAAATATGCATATAGCTTAATTGATGAAAATGTCTTGTGACGCTAAGGATTAACAGCTGCTGAAAGCATGCACATACCATGGATCTCCAGCTGACAGCTATTTGTTTTTCATGCTATAGCCAAATGTTTTACTGGCCAAAACCTACACGTTGTAATCGGCCTGCAGTGCACCTGCCACAAAACATTGAATTCACACCATAAATCTGGAATGATCTACCATGTTACATGCAAATCAGTTTTTTTACTTAACATAGGCAGTAAAGCAGTCATTTATTTTCCTTAATAATTTTTATAGCTAGACCATATAAACAGAATTTACAAAGGATTAACTTGCATCCTTGAATTTATTGTACCTGATAAATGCATGATAAAGCAAGCAAAAGCATATTTACCTACTATATGGCAAATGCCTACCTCTGGACTTTGGAGTTAAGTCTTACCAGAAGATTCAATAAACTCCATGTAGGCTTAGCGAGAAGCCTACACGGAGTTTACATTTTTTGTGAGAAGCAGCAGTGCTAATTGCGTATGCATGCTGCACATCATGTTTACATGGATACGAGTGAGGTTCCATGGTCAGCAACAGTGTTGCCAGTCAGGAAACCTTGTAAAGAAGCACAAAAACATGCAGTCAAGTTTACCTGTGGGCAAACGTTTCTGCAAGATTGCAGTACTAATAGATTATAGAAAAGTGTAGTCAGAGCAAAGCAGTACAAACATGCTTTTGGAATACTGAAATGAAGGTCAGGTGGTGATCATCAAGGATGCATAGACTGCATTATAAATAAACTAGTCTGGGGAAATGTTTGCACTGAAAAGGGCCCCAGACATGAATGCTAGGAATGAAGAAAGAGGAAGCGGACACATGAAACATGGTAATGTACACCAGATAAGGGCATATCAATGTACATACACCCCAAAGACAAGACAGTTGTAGAATGAACAGTAATCACATATATACATAATATAGTATGTACTGCTGTTTACACCTCCTGTGTGAGTATATTCATATCATTACACAGGTATTGTATATTTTGTAACTGTCAGACAAGTCACATATCAGTGAAGATGACTGGTTGTGATATAAGTACCCCGACTTGCTTATTGGAGAGGATATTTATCAAGGACGGTATATACAATAGGGGGTATGAGCATATTGTGAAGATGTGCAAAATGAGTTTCTTGCATATGAATGTAATGTCAGCATAGGTCTCAACCAGTTGGGACAAATAGCAACTTGCTTATGGGCAACAGTAGATAGAAGCATGCACAATCATTGACAATATCAGAATAGTTCCTCCATTAATCTGCACCACTGACATAAAATATGTGATTGTGAGTTATGATACATATTCTGCATGAACACACATGTACAACTGTAATGATTTGTTAGTACTCTATAAGGGGAATTGAGCACACCTTCTTCAAAAATGGCCTCGTTTTGGAGGTGTTAAAAGGGACTCTGTTACACCTGTAGTTTAAATTAACAGCAATCCTGGCTAGTTGACAGGTTTGCATGACACATATATGCCACAATCCACACTTACAAGAATGCAACCTATGCCATCAATGTTGTCAGTGAGCTATGTACTTACTGGGTGGAAGACGTATCATACATCCATCTTGTATAACACTTTGAAGGGAAGTCTGCACTATCAACTTCTAATGGTTATGCATCACAAAGTATACTTATGTATGAACAAAAAGATGTGTGGAAGCTCATTGTGGCAAAAGTGATACACTTGAGTAAATCATCCCTGGAAGATGTGTGGTGAGGTACATACAAAACGGTACATTGTTCTCAATTATTGGTGTGATGAGGGCTGAGAATAATAGGATTATAATGTCCTTTGATGTGGATGGCCTGCTCATACTCAGGAGATGTGCTATGTACAAGGGATTTGTCACCACTGCCATCACATACTGGTGGAAGTTTTGGTTACTATCCACCTGAGTACCCAGGTCACTTACCACTTGGTCTGCTCATAGGGATATGCTGTCTATATTGTAATTAGCTTGTGTATTTGCTTTCAAAAAGGAACTAATCATGCATTTTGTTCATTTGGTGTGTCTCCATGACTCTAGCAACAATCATTTGTGTGTATTAATACTTTCTGCAGTATATCAATAGCATTCTTGGATTCAGTGATTGCCCACAATTTGCAGTTGTTCACAAAGCTGGTTAGACAAAGAATGGGTACATTTGTCTTGACTTATGAGACTTAAATACTGAATGGGAAAGGACCTATCACAGAACCATGAGGTACAGACCTGGTCACTGGACTCTAGCTAGAGGTCACTTCATACACTTCAACATTATGCGTCCTGTCAGTGATCCATTTAGCTACCCACTTGGTGACTTAGGTGTTTATGCCCATTTGAAACAGTTTCTCTGTAATACCTGAGTATGGATTTGTGTTAAATGTCTAGGCCAGGTCTAGTTATGCGGGATTAGGTTCATAGGTGCATAGGTTGATACCAGGCTATCAGCCCTAGGGCCTATAAAAGCCTAGCCATAATTCCCTGGCTATTTCTTCCCACACTATTTACTTCCCTGGACCCCTGTCTAGCAGGGTGACTGACGTGATCCCCAGGGTGAATTTCCTTTCTCCCATGCTATCATCAAGGTTACTTTTGAAGAGGGCCAAAGAGGCACTCTGCTTGACATGTATGGGCAGTCATTTCCAGAGTCTGGGGAGTCTCTGGGTCAGGAACCTTTCCCTCCAGCATGTTTTATTTATTGTGATGACAAGATTTAGATCCCTGGAGCATATGGCTCTGAGGGATTGGGATTTCTTTAAGTGTAGCATGTCTAACAGCTCTGGGTTTGACATGGCCTTGTATGTTAAGCAGAGATCACCTTGGAGTAGACGATATGCGACAGAGTATAGCTGGAGTTTTTTAAGGCGGTCAGCATAGGGCATCTGCTTTATGCCTGTGATTCTTTTAGTAAGGTATTTCTGCGGCCTTTCCAGTTGTTGTAGATGTCTTGAGAGGTACATACCAAATGAGGCATTGTATTCTATAATGCGTCTAATGAGGGATGAGTACAGTGGGGCAATGACTTCCTTTTTTCTGGATGAAAAGCCCTTAGGGATGAGGTATGCCACATAGAATAATTTTCTGACTGCTGTGGCGATGTGGTTATTGAAGGTGAGACCACTGTCCACCTGTGTCCCTAAGTTTCTTATCACACTTTTGGTGTTTAGTGTACTGCCACCTATGTGATAATTCACGGATACATGTTTTTTCCCAAAGAGGATAACTATACATTTCTTGGCATTGAGCTTGAGCCCATGGCTCTGGCACCAAGCATCTGTTTCTGTAAGGCCCTTTTGTAGAGTATTCACATAATTTGAGGATTCAATAATGGCTCCCAGTTTGCAGTCATGTGCGAACTTTGTTAGCCAGAGTCCCTTAGTGTTGGCCTTTACTTCAGAGAGGTAGATGCCAAACAAGAGAGGTCCCAGGTCTGAACCCTGAGGTACTCCACTTGTCACTTGTCTGGAGCTGGATTTGGAGTCAGCTACTTTTACAGTGTGGGTTCTGTCAGTAAGCCAGTTGGCAACCCATCGAGTGACGTAGAGATTAATGCCCAGCTTAGTAAGTTTATCTATGATTCCACAGTGGGGGAAGGTGTCAAAGGCCTTGACGAGGTCCAAATAGGCTGTGTGGACTGCCTTACCCTCATCCATGGCTCTGGAGACTGATTTGAAGAAGTCAATAAGGTTCAGGAGACAAGATCGGCCCTTCACAAACCCAAACTGGGTGGGGTCCAGTGTTTTATGGTTGCCAATGTCTTTGTTTATAAGTTCATAGGTTCATAGGTTAGTACTAGGCTAACTGCCCTTATGGGACATTTTTAAGCCTAGCCAATTACCCCATGTCAGAATCAAACCCTGCACCTTGTGTTTCTAAGGTAAGCACCTTAACCATTATGCCAACCTCCCACCATGAGTTCCATGATAATACGTTCCATGGCCTTGCAGATCAGGCTCGTCAGACTGATGGGGCGGTAGTTCCCAGGATCCAAGGTGGATTCCCCCTTGTGGAGTGGGATAACTGTAGCTGTGCGCCACTCAGTGGGCAAGGAGCCTGAGGTGAGGGTATGATTAAACATGACACTTAGGTGAGGTGCCAGTTCATTTTGTAGTTCATGTAGTACACAGCCTAGGATGTCATCTAGTCCCATGGATGCTGTATTCTTAGCTTTGGAGAGTGCGTTTTTTACCTGTGTAGCCATTATTACTGGAATTTGGCAATCTTCCAGTATTGATATGGGCCATTTAGGGTGTGAGAGGAGGGTGAAGTTGGCACTGAATCGATCTGCCAGGATATTGGCAATATCCTTGGGATCAGTATATTTAATGCCATTCTGTTATAGCTCAGAGCAGATCTGAGCATTGCCATTTAGATTCTTGACATAGTTATAGAATGCCTTGTGGTTGTCTTTGGAATCTTTGGCAATTTTATTTTTGTAACTAACTTTGGAGGATTTTATGAGGGATCTCAGCTTCTTATTGAGGCTGGTAAGGGAGTTTTTTGCATCCCGGGATTTTTCCTCTTTTCTGCAACATTTTTTTTCCTTTTGTTGTAAAGTTTGTTTATGGCAGGGGGCCACCAGATTGGCTTCCTTTTTTTGGAGGAGAGCATCTTGGTTCTATTTGGGATTCATGCATGAGTGCATGTGCCCGTACAGTGCCTTACTGTAGGACTCAGCAGTCGAACATTCAGTTCCCGTCTGCATGGGTGTCATGAAGTTTGTAACTTCTGACTTGAGTAGCATGAAGTTGGCCTTAGAGAAGTTTTTTATGGAGGTTTCCTTACTGGGGGCTGGGGGTGGGATGTGGATGTTAAGGGTGATTAGCTTATGGTCTGACCTGACCAATGAGGGGGTGACCATAGGTGTGGAGCATCGATTTCCCATGTTGGTAATGACCAGGTCTAGGATATTGGCGCCTCTGGTGGGACTATGGATTAGTTGATCCAGGGCATTAGAATTTATGAATTCCAAGAACCCTTTGTGCAAAGGTGTTGGGGCATAAGTAGGTTTCCCAGTTAATGGCAGGGTAGTTGAAATCACCCAGTATTAGGGTGTTTGGTTGTATGTTAATATTTTTCAGTATGTTTAGAAAGGTGTAGTGAAAATCTTGGGGCATGGTGGGGGATCTGTAGCAAGCTACAATTTGGAGTTCAGTCTTACCTAGTATTAGTTGTGGAATAATACAAAATGAATACAAAAATGTTTATTAGAACCAGACCGGTTTCAGCTTATAGCTTTCCTCAGTGGCAATACATGAAATGTGGTTGACAAACTGCATTTAAATACTAAAGCCAACAAGGCAATTAATGACATCATTTCCTGTTGGATCCAGAAAACAGTTTTACAAATAGAATGTTTTACAAATAAAATACTTATTGGTGTATGTATGAAAAAAAATTTTATATATGAAAATAATAACAACAAAAAACAACAAACTTAAATGTTCAAAAAATATACAAAAAGATTAATATTCAAAATAACTAATATTGAAAAAAACTAAAAAAAGTTGATTGAATGTATTCAAGAAAATTTTTTCAAGAAAATTTATTGGATTGAGTGTATTCAAAAAGATTATTATATAAATTATTATATAAATTATGTATTGATACCTGGACATGGAGTCAAAACTTTAATAAAAGGTATTATAACTTGTCATTAAGACCTGGGGAAAAAAGACCCCCCAGTTTCACTATCCATTTCTTTTCTTTGTTATTTAGTAAGTCATGCCATCCTGTTCTGAAATTTTTATTTCCAAAAATTCTATCAATAATAGTGAAAGTAAATTTAGCTGTTGAGTGAGTAAGTGAATGTTTGTATAATGCATTGGTCATTCTACCATTCCGAATGTCCCCCAAATGTTCAGACATACGACATCTAAATTGTCTTGAGGTCTGACCAATATAAAATGCTTGGCATGTACAAGTTACTAAATAAATGACCCACTCACTTCCACAGTTGGCAAAGCACTTAATATCAAACAATTTACCTGTATTTTTGCTAGTAAAGTTCTTGGTTTTAAAAATGTATTTGTAAAATGAGCAATGTCCACATGGATAACACCCCACCAATCTATCTCCAGAAAGAGTTGTCTGGCAAAAAATGCTGGATTGAGACGTGACCCTTTTGTAATAAGAAAAATGTGACCGAAGAGTTTTGCCTTTTCTATATGAAAATTGGCATCTATCCCCCAACCAGTCATCTATTCTGATGTTACTTTTGAGTATATTCCAGTTCTTATTAATAATATCTGTGAATTGAGAAGTGTTTCTCCCAAAAGTGGTAACTAGCCTGATATTATCCTGTTTGTCCCGAGAATCTTTTGATTTATATGATAATAAGCTTTCTCTAGATTTTTTAGATACCCATGTAGAGGCTTTGTGGACATTATCATGCTGGTACCCTCTCTCTAGAAATCTATCCGTCAGATCTTGTTGACATGTGCTTAAATCTTGTTCAGAAGAACAAATTCTTCTAATTCTCAAAAATTGTGATTTGGGAATATTCTTAATTGTATGTCTGGGATGTAAACTGGAGGCATGTAACAAACAATTGTATTGAGAATACTTTCTATAAACTGTAGTTCTAAGTGTATGGTTGGGTTTTCGCTCCAAATGAACATCTAGAAAATCCATTTATTGTGCATGATAATTAACAGTAAATTCAACACCCCACTTGTTGCAATTAAGATACTCTACAAATTCTGAAAGATATTCTGATCCCCCTCTCCAGACCAACCAACAGTCATCCAAATAGCGCCGCCAAATATCAATCTCAGGTAAGTATAAATTGTGCATACCATCATAGATAATCTGTTCCTCTATATACCCCATAAATAAATCCGCATAAATAGGGGCAAAAGAAGCCCCCATAGCTGTGCCCTGAATTTGCCAGTAGCATTGGTCTTGGAAATAAAAAACATTCCTGGTGAGTATATGTTCAGCCATACAGACTAAAAGAGTGTTAAAACCAGGAGGATAAATATTGGTTCTATTCAACCAAAATTCCAATGCCATCAATCCGGCCCAATGGGGAATGCAGGTATATAAAGACTTCACATCAAGAGTGCACATAAGCCAATGAGATTCCATTTGGGATTCTGAAACTATTTGAAGAAATTCAGTTTTGTCTTTGATTCTAGCCCTGATGTATACCAATAGGGGCTTTAAATACTCCGTTAGAAAGGCGGACTAGGGTTCAGTAAGTGAACCTATTCCTGAGACTATAGGTCGACCTGGAGGTTCAAAAAGAGATTTGTGGATTTTAGGTAAAAGATATAAATATTGTTTATGGGGGTCACGTACTGTTAGTTGAATTCTAGTTTTGGCACTAATGATCCCCTCCTCTACTGCAGATTTCAGAAAGTCATCTATAGCTTCTTTAAAATTTGGGGTTGGGTCTACAGGCATATGGAAATAATGCTGATTGTTCGACAATTGTCTTTGACCTTCAGCCCAGTAATAACTGGAATCCATAATGACTATAGCCCCACCCTTATCTGCTGGAAGAATAACAATGTCGGTATTGGATTTCAGATCAAGTAGTGCCTGTTGTTCATCCATGCTAAGGTTCTCTCTCAAGATGTTACCTGAACCCAAAAGATGGTGCAAATCTTTAATGATGGCTTGTTGAAATACATTTACATGTTTATCCATAGGTGGATTAAAATTAGATGGTAGAAAGCGAAATTCAGTAGATCTTTGGGTGTTATCTTGTTGATCAAAAAACAATTTTAAATTTATCTTACGACAAAAAGCCAAAGTATCAGCAACAAAATCACTTTCGTCCACAAAAAATCCTGGAGTATAGCCAAGTCCTTTATTTAACAAAGTTTACTGATGAGAAGTTAGTACATAGCTAGAAATGTCATGTATATTAGAAAATCTAGGATTTATTTCACAACACTCTGAAGAAAACCCTCTAGTGTGTCTATGCCTGTGCTTACGTCCCTCCCTGTATCTTCCAGATCTAAAGGGAATTGAGAATTTCGACCCTTTTTTAAAATGGGGGAGTCATTAGCGTGGTTAGCTTCCATATCTGTAGCAGAGGATTCCTCACCAGATGTAGTCCCATGTGAGGAATCCTTCTTTAATATTGACCTAGGTCTTTATTTGCATGTAAAAGTGGGATTATTAGGAGTTCCGGTACCCCCAGCAAACCTCACGCTTCTCTGTGACTCAAAGGGTTTACCCTTTTCATAATCTTGCACATCCCTATTGAATTTGTGTAATTTTTTCTCCTTAAGACCATTCTCAAAGACCACCAATTCCCTGGATAATTTGCTCAATTTATCCTTAAAGTTGGGTAAACTTTCATATTCTTTCAACTGATTACAAGTTTCCTGCACATCACAAATATTGACTTGTACCATCCTGTCATAAAATGAGGCTAATATATTCACAAATGACATGGAGGCCCTCTGCTGAGCCAATTTCCATTCCTGTAAAAGAGTCTCATCTGCTTTACTAACCAAAGGCTGATGTTTAACTCTTAGGCCTCTCGGTGTTATGTTACGATTTTGATAGGCTTTAAAGAGCCTTGAATGCCAAATATTGCTGCGTAAAGTTCTAATTTGTTTCTCCAATTGAATAAGCAAAGAACTACAACCGCCAACTGGATCGTTATTACTATTTTCTTTGGAATCATTATCCAATCCTATTCCAAAGACTTGGATGTCGTCCTTGTCTACACACAAACCATGTAGTAATTTATTTAAATCCATGACAATAAGTTGTAGATTATAGATTGAGTGGTAAATCAAATGTGATGTGTTATATAAGTTAGCTATATATTGCCCAGAAAATTGATGGTCTATTGAGATATAAAATAGGGAATTGTTTAATAGAAAGCCAGTCACAGAGAATTATATTGCATGCCAAGGGACCAAATCCCTTTACTTTCACTATTATTGATAGAATTTTTGGAAATAAAAATTTCAGAACAGGATGGCATGACTTACTAAATAACAAAGAAAAGAAATGGATAGTGAAACTGGGGGGTCTTTTTTCCCCAGGTCTTAATGACAAGTTATAATACCTTTTGTTAAAGTTTTGACTCCATGTCCAGGTAGCAATTCATAATTTATATAATAATTTATATAATAATCTTTTTGAATACACTCAATCCAATAAATTTTCTTGAAAAAATTTTCTTGAATACATTCAATCAACTTTTTTTAGTTTTTTTCAATATTAGTTATTTTGAATATTAATCTTTTTGTATATTTTTTGAACATTTAAGTTTGTTGTTTTTTGTTGTTATTATTTTCATATATAAAAATTTTTTTCATACATACACCAATAAGTATTTTATTTGTAAAACATTCTATTTGTAAAACTGTTTTCTGGATCCAACAGGAAATGATGTCATTAATTGCCTTGTTGGCTTTAGTATTTAAATGCAGTTTGTCAACCACATTTCATGTATTGCCACTGAGGAAAGCTATAAGCTGAAACCGGTCTGGTTCTAATAAACATTTTTGTATTCATTTTGTATTATTCTGCCTCATTCCCTGGTGCTGGCCTTTTTGTGTTGCATTCAAGTTACTGTGGTTCGTGCACCTGTCGTACTTGCTAGCATTTTCGTTTTTGACTCATCTAGTATTAGTTGTACCTGGAGAATTTCAGACGCATTGTGTTGGACAACTAACCTGGTGGTGTGAATATCGTTGGTGAATATGGACACTCCTCCACCTTTAGTGTTTCGATCCTGGTTTGGTAGCCGAAAAGTGTGGTAAGAGTTGTAGACTGGTATTGCAGGGGTGCTCTCTGGAGCCTTGAACCAGGTCTCAGTTATTGCAGAGATATCAATGTTCTCCATTTTTAGGAGTGCCTCGAGAGAGTGCATTTTGAGGTTTAGACTTCTAGCATTGAGTAGCATTACCTTCAGATTTTGCATGCTTGTACCTGTTATGGTGGTGGTTTTGTCCTTTGAACTTTGCCTAAAAAAGGCACTATAGGGGTGGCAAGAGCCTTAGCCAGTAACCTGAATCCCAAGGGTGACAGGTGCAGACCATCTCTGGCAAAGCATCGTGGTTTGTCGATCATGTCGTCCCAGGCAGACAGATACTGGATCCCCTTTGAATGACACCAGAAGCTTAGCCAATTGTTGAAGTCAATCATTTTGTCCTTATATTGTGGTATCATTCTGGGCGAAGGCAGGATGCTTCTCAGGGCTAGGGTCATACCTGCCTGGGCCACATGATCTGAGAGCTCTTCCATGTCTCTTTTCATGTAGTCCAGGGAGGTATGTCTCAAGTAATTCACTCCAACATGGACAATGACAGAGTCATATTTGTACTTGTTGTGGAGTGACTTGAGTGCATGAGTTATGTGGCGGATCCTGGCACCCGACAGGCAGCTCAATGTAATTTTCTCCTTGTTCAGCCTGGTAAGTGGGACATCAGTGTGCCTGACTATAGAGTCACCTATGACGAAAGTGTCAGATACGTTGTCTTGCCTTAGGGGCTGTTGCTGGGTGGCACACTGGTGTTGTGAGCTATGTGACACTTTGGTTGTGATTGGTATTTGTTTGCATTTCAGCTTCGGAGATCCTTGTTGCTTGGGCAGGTTACAGTTAAGGGCCTCTGCATATGTGGATTTAGTGTTGCTGTGTGTGGGTGTTGGTGGTGTGAGTTTAGAAGGGCTATGTGTTGCTTGAGGTGTAGTGAGGATGTTAACCTTCTTCTCTTGACTGTCTAACACAATCTTGGGTGGAGAGAGTGTTGCTTTCAGTTTAACTATGTAAG
Source organism: Protopterus annectens (assembly GCF_019279795.1). Taxonomy (NCBI): domain Eukaryota; kingdom Metazoa; phylum Chordata; order Ceratodontiformes; family Protopteridae; genus Protopterus; species Protopterus annectens. The sequence goes on along the minus strand of NC_056741.1, from coordinate 1,784,884,369 downwards.
TGCATCTCTCACAGGATGTAGTGTTGGGTGGTAGGAGGAGGAGAGGGTTGTTTGTGTACATGAGGCAATTGCTGCATTGCCCCAGTATGCCCAGATTCACCAGGTGGACAGGAGAAATCAACAGAAGCTGACCCTTGGACATGCCTGGTATGGTGCTTTTTTTTTAAAGTACAGGAGCTGTTTTCCCTTACCTTAACAAGGTACTTTGCAATTATAGGCTGTTTAGTGCCTATGATTAATTTCTCCTTATTAATAAGGAGAGTTGAGTGTTTGTATCAGTTTAAGGCTTCCTAGAGCTTTCCAGCAGGTATTAGAGCAAGTGCTAGTCACAGGGATGCTTAAAGATAAGATGAAAAAAATGGTTTATCCTAAATATTGCAGTGTGCACTAGAGAAGCTAGATGTGAAAGTAGGTAACTTAAGTTTTACCTGTCTAAAAAGTTAAGTTGTAGTGGAGTGTCACTATTTTTAAAACAGCAAGATAGATTGAAAGGGGATGATCACTTTTGTATTCCAGTACTGTGGAATACAGTAGAATGGACAATAAATTTAAATAGAGGAAGAAAATACAAAACAGTCTGTAGCATCGATAGGACAAATACGGCAGTAAATGTAATATCAAACAGCCTAGAAAACGTATATGTGTCCGTATAAAATACTAAAATGCATATAAGAAACTTAAAACGTCAAACTGGCATAACGTACGACTTTATTGACAAGAGTAAGCGCTTTCCCCACAAGGGCTTCATCAGACTTACAAATTTCATTCAAACAAACATTTAAATACCAAGTGCTTAATCAAAAACATGACCTCACTTCCTTGAATGATCTACAGAATCTAATTAATAAAATACGTTGCTTAAAATTCTAAACATACATAAATAAACCTTTTTTATTTAATTTAGAAAATCAAAATAAAATTAATACCAACAATAATGACCTAAAAAATCAACGTATAAAAAATATATAAAAAATATATATCTATATTTTTATAAGATAATTTAAAAAATACTATTGTAACCTGACAGGTGTGAGATAAATAAAGACATGTATGTGAATGTTATAAAAACAATGAGACCGGTAGCTTTAAAAAGACCCCAACATCCTACTATAAATGCATTTCTACTACAAAATAATTATGTTTCATCTGATCATGTATAAAAAATGTATTTATAAACTTATCAGAAAGCCTATAGTTTATCAAGAATTTGTTGTAAGAAGTGTATCAGAAGCATTCCTTAACTAAGAATCCATGAGAACAGTTTAACCTAAATTCATGATTAATGTGAAAACACTGATACTTATAATAATAGATCATAAATTAATTAGAAAATTAAAAGTAAACCAGGTCAAAAATAAAAATAGTTATTATGTTAAAATAAAACCTAAAACCTAGGAATTTCCAACTATCAATTCCTACACGCCTTACGTCTTCTGTTAGATAAGATGGGTTTTAGTGGAACTTTTTCATTCAAACCTGGATCCCTATCAGCCCTGAACTTAATAATCCAGTTAACCTCACAGCGTTCGGTGTAATTAATGACATCATCTCCTCGAATGTTAGGATGTATAACCTGTAATACCGAAAATTTAAACTGATGTGTGGAATCTGTTGCTCTAATATGTTTAGCCAAGGCATAACGAACATTACCTAACATTATATTGTAGGTGTGCTCTCCAATTCTCTCTCTAAAGCTTCTATTAGTTTTCCCTATATAAAATGCCATGCATTTGATGCACCTAGCAAGATAGATCACATTACGTGTCTGACAGTTCGCTGATATTATAAGAGGATATACTACATTGGTGACTGGATGTACAAAAATGTTCGCATCATCTATGCAGGAGCATTGATTGCACTTTAAACAGGGTTTCGCACCCAAATTCCTATTCTGGTCATCACTTCCAAGTACTACATTACGTTGACATAGTAATTGTTTAAGATTCCTTTTGTTCTTAATTCTTTTTTATACGTTGATTTTTTATACGTTGATTTTTTAGGTCATTATTGTTGGTATTAATTTTATTTTGATTTTCTAAATTAAATAAAAAAGGTTTTATCTATGTATGTTTAGAATTTTAAGCAACGTATTTTATTAATTAGATTCTGTAGATCATTCAAGGAAGTGAGGTCATGTTTTTGATTAAGCACTTGGTATTTAAATGTTTGTTTGAATGAAATTAGTAAGTCTGATGAAGCCCTTGTGGTAAAAGCACTTACTCTTGTCAATAAAGTCATACGTTATGCCAGTTTGACATTTTAAGTTTCTTATATGCATTTTAGTATTTTATACGGACACTTATATATGTTTTCTACTGCTGTTTGATATTACATTTACTGCTGTGGTTGTCCTGTCAATGCTACAGACTGTTTTGTATTTTATTCCTCTGTTATTTATAACAGCTTCCACGGGACGTTCATTCCTTTGGAGTTACCTGTGCTTATATATTTGTTTGATTGCTTTATTGGTTTTGGTACTCCAAGGAAACATGGCAGAAACTCAAATAACACCGCTTGAATTACCCTATAATCCTGAATCTATACGGAGTAATGTTGATGTACCGGACCGTTTTTTGAATACTATTTCCGGTTCTGTGAATCCGTTGGCATATTATGACGTTTCTGTGGAGGATGAAGCCATTGCTGATGATGTTAATAATCTCATGGGGTTTACCGCGGCATTGGACAACTTGGAATTGAACTTAACCAAGTTGAAAAGGATGCAATTGCAGCACTACCACTTAAAAATTTGTTTGGCGAGGAAAATTGTGCCACGCGGACTGCGCATCTTAAAGATGCCTACAACAGGTAACACTTACCCCGGCCTCCTTTATAAATGGCAACAATTGAACTTGGATTTAAGCATGAACTATATGAGATTATTAATTGATTTTTTTTCGTCCTGAAGAGGATGAATTGAGAAGGACTGTAATCGAGCAACAGAATGACATTAAAGCTAAATATCCACAGACTTACATTGATAAAGGCATGGAACAGGTTCTTGATAGTTTACAGGTTTTTGAGAAGAGACCTTTGCATCAAAAGAAAGGGAAAATTACAAGGGACACTAAAGATTTTGCCATAGGCCATGTCTTCACTTGGCCTAAGCCAGCTATACATAATCATGTTTCTGACACATTAAATGTTGGACAAGCTGGCAGGACACCTTCTTTAGTTCCTAAAGAACCTGGTGGAATTCAGACTTATGTCATTAATAAGAGTGCAGTTAGCACTGGACATAGGGTCATTGAACCTAATAATGTATTAAATGTTCAAGATGTAAATACTGACAGACCGTCTGTTATTGGCTCTGTGATAATACATAATGACATACAGGAGGCTGATAAGTCCCCTGTACATACAAATTTGAATGATACACTCACTAGCAGTTCTAATGTTCCTATTTCTGATTCTGTTGTTAGACCTAAAGAACGCCATGTACATAGCAATTGTACTAATGTTAGTAATGAACCTAACCCTTTCCCTATTGCACTGCCTCATTCTGCGAAACGACAGAGGTCATGCAGTCGAGGCAGACAGAAAAGGAAAGGCTCTGGGGGGGAACACTCAGGACCCACGCTGAAATGCATGTGGGAGAGAATCGAGAATCTTTAGTCTATAATCTTTCTAGCAGAATTTTATCTGTACATGAGACTCAAGTATTAGAAAAAGGTCTATCTTTTATACCTACTTGTAATAGTGTTTTATCAGATACAATCATTGATACAAAATTGTTCACTCGTAATGTTCAGCTGAAAGTTGATTTTAATAGCTTTAATTGTCTAGATTATGATAATAAAATAGACCAGCCTTTAAAGTACCTAGTACATATGTCCCTGTGTTGAATCCTCATTTAGATATTTTTAACAAACTAGTAGAAGAAGATTTACATACATTACATCAATCAGGTACGACAGCAAGAGTCAAACATGGTAAAAGGAATTTAAATTTCAAACAAAGGCTAGCCCTTAATAATTTAAAGAAAGACACTTCTGTTACTACAAGACCAGCCAATAAAGGTGGTTTGATGGTGGTTCTGGATACTGCTAATTATTTAGATTGTATGCATGTGCTACTTGGAGATGAACATTTTTACAGCGTCATAGACTTAGATGAGGTGAATAGAAAAGTCATAAATGTTTATAATATGTTGGATGACTTACTTCTCAGTAAAAATATTGATTTTGAAACGTTCTGTTTTCTGAAAATTACATATCCCTTGATCCCCATTATTAATGGCCTCCCTAAGATCCATAAAGACGTTATAAACCCCCCAATGAGACCTATCGTATCAGGTAGGAACTGGGTGACGGAACCTTTTATCTATTTTTATTGAGTATTTTTTGAGACCCTTAGTTGACACTAGACCACAGATTCTTAGAGACAGTAAACAGTTTTTGATTGAATTCTATGATTATTTGAAATGTTTTCCACTTGATAAATCCTTTTATTTTGTAACATTGGATGTTACTAGTTTATTTACTGTAATACCTAATGATGTAGGTGTTAGTTTTGTGTATAATTTTTTAGGTTCCTACAGTATTTTGCCATCTAAACAGATTGATGTACTATGTTTATTCCTGGAAACAGTCCTTGAAAATAACATTTTTTATATTCCATCACAATATTTACTCCCAAAGAGATGGCGTAGCTATGGGTATGCCTTGTGCGAATAGCTACGCCAATATTGTCATGGCTTGTTGGGAGGAGCAAGAGTTATTTAATATGGACAGATTCAAAGACTCTGTTGGTTTCTATCGCAGATTTGTAGATGATTTGTTTTTGATTTGGAACAATGATGAGGAAAGTCTATTGCAATTTTATGAAGAAATTAATACTTTATCTAGCTTTTTAAAGTTTACTATGAATTATTCTAGAACCAATATTTCCTTTCTGGATGTCAATATTGAGCGGTTTGACAATGGATTGGTCAACACTGGTATACATAGAAAGGCATGCTTCCGTAATTCTTTACTACATAGAACTAGCATGCATCCGAGGCATATTTTTACGAGTGTAGTCAAAAGCCAGGTGATACGAGCTTCTATACTTAATCCATTGGCCACAGGTTATGAACAAGCATTGGCAGGACCGAAAAGCTGATTATTGGACAGGGGCTATGGCCCCATAGAGATTCAGGAGGCTATGGTTGCAGTAAGTGCCCTTAGGAATGCTTCTGCCTGTCCGTATTTTAATGAACAATCTGAGCAGCCTGTTAATACTGTGGCCATTGACAGTGATAACCTACCTATAGTGAAGATTTCGGTTCATTATACCTCTAATATACGTTCTATTATGGATATTTTTAGGAAACATTGGGGCATTTTAATGCTTGATGATAAAGTTAAAAAATTAGTGGGGAATGAACCCAGGTTTATATTTAAGAACAAAAGGAATCTTAAACAATTACTATGTCAACGTAATGTAGTACTTGGAAGTGATGACCAGAATAGGAATTTGGGTACGAAACCCTGTTTAAAGTGCAATCAATGCTCCTGCATAGATGATGCGAACATTTTTGTACATCCAGTCACCAATGTAGTATATCCTCTTATAATATCAGCGAACTGTCAGACACGCAATATGATCTATCTTGCTAGGTGCATCAAATGCACGGCATTTTATATAGGGATTTAGAGAGAGAATTAGAGAGCACACCTACAATATAATGTTAGGTAATGTTCATTATGCCTTGGATAAACATATTAGAGCAACAGATTCCACACATCAGTTTAAATTTTCGGTATTACAGGTTATACATCCTAACATTCGAGGAGGTGATGTCATTAATTACACCGAACGCTGCGAGGTTAACTGGATTATTAAGTTCAGGGCTGATAGGAATCCAGGTTTGAATGAAAAAGTTCCACTAAAACCCGTCTTATCTAACAGAAGACATAAGGTGTGTAGGAATTGATAGTTGGAAATTCCTAGGTTTTAGGTTTTATTTTAACATAATAACTATTTTTATTTTTGACCTGGTTTACTTTTCATTTTCTAATTCATTTATGATCTATTATTATAAGTATCAGTGTTTTCACATGAATCATGAATTTAGGTTAAGCTGTTCTCATGGATTCTTAGTTAAGGAATGCTTCTGATACACTTTTTACAACAAATTCTTGATAGACTATAGGCTTTCTGATAAGTTTATAAATACATTTTTTATACATGATCGGATGAAACATAATTATTTTGTAGTAGAAATGCATTTATAGTAGGATGTTGGGGTCTTTTTAAAGCTACCGGTCTCATTGTTTTTATAACATTCACATACATGTCTTTATTTATCTCACACCTGTCAGGTTACAATAGTATTTTTTAAATTATCTTATAAAAATATATATATATATTTTTTTATATATTTTTTATACGTTGATTTTTTATACATTGATTTTTTTAGGTCATTATTGTTGGTATTAATTTTATTTTGATTTTCTAAATTAAATAAAAAAGGTTTTATCTATGTATGTTTAGAATTTTAAGCAACATATTTTATTAATTAGATTCTGTAGATCATTCAAGGAAGTGAGGTCATGTTTTTGATTAAGCACTTGGTATTTAAATGTTTGTTTGAATGAAATCTGTAAGTCTGATGAAGCCCTTGTGGTGAAAGCACTTACTCTTGTCAATAAAGTCGTACGTTATGCCAGTTTGACGTTTTAAGTTTCTTATATGCATTTTAGTATTTTATACGGACACTTATATACATTTTCTACTGCTGTTTGATATTACATTTACTGCCGTGGTTGTCCTGTCAATGCTACAGACTGTTTTGTGTTTTATTCCTCTGTTATTTATAACAGCTTCCACGGGACGTTCATTCCTTTGGAGTTACCTGTACTTAAATAAATTTAAATAGTTGAAGGGAAGGGATTTTACAAAATGATAATTTTGTGCTTACTCATACAAGCCAGTGAAAGCAGAGAGGAAATGAGATATATGGTCAAATTAACATAAGAGGCAGGCAGCTAGAAAGACAGTGGTATTTAAGAACATGACAGTGACAGGGTGGGGGGGGTGCAGAAAAATTTCTGCCTGACTCACAAGAAACAGAGCTGTGGTGTCTTTTGAAGTTTTAATATGCAGTTAAAAGCAGAGCACAAGCAAATCACAAGGTAAAGAAAACAAATCACAGCACTTAAAATATAAAAAGGCAATAAACCAATACAAAATACAACAAATAAAAAGCAAACCAACATTTCCCTCACAGCAAAGTGTAGCAGAGTCTGGGTGAGCCTTTCCAATAAAGGGATGACTGTCTTTTCCTCATGCATGCCCTTGATGACCTTCTTGAAGATGTCAACCAGATTTAGCAGACATGACTTAGACTTAACAAATCAAAAATGGGTTTGGTACACAGATGGGACATTACCTGTGTCTTTTTTGCTAAGATCCATGATGAGTCATTGCTCTGCCTCACATACGAAGAGAGTAAGGATTATGGGTCTTTAAGTCCCTGCATCATGTGATGGTCCCCCCTTGTTCAGATGGATGACTTTTGCTATACACCCTTCTGCAAGAACGTAGGCTTTCTGGGGGCTGTGTTTAAGTAGGGATCCAACTCTGTCTGCTAGGTCAGGTTTAAGTCAGGGTATAAGCAACCTGGGATGTTGTCTAGGCCCATTGATTCTGTGGTTTTAGAGAGCACACAGATGAACTTCTCTCCTGAGAAAATAAAGTGAATAATGTTTGCATGTATACTTCGACTGATGACCAGTGGGGACAGGGGAGTGAAGTGTTAAACAAATTGTCAGCTAGCAGATTGTTATTTTCTCTGAATGAGTATGGCTGCTGGCATCTACAATTAACTCTGCACTTAGTTGTGTATTCATATTAACATTTCATACTTATTTAAATAAATTATTTGTGACAACACCTCCAAATGCAACCTTGGTTATGCATCACATGCCACACAGTAGCACTATTCATACAGTCATACAGTCATATAACTACCAATGTCAAGTAATTACACCAGTTGCACAACATATTTTTGTATGTGTTTCATGGGAAAGCTATGCTTGAGAGGCCTGATGCCATGTAAAGACAGATTACAAATGAGTTGGTTGTGTCTCATACAGAACAGTTACTGACACAAATGCTGATAGTTACACACCCAATAGTTATTGGAACAGCAATACAATTGTGCATACAATGAATTCCACAAGGTTGCAATTGATTGTGTATATCACAACATTACGTGAGGATGTCAAGACTTATGTGCCCATGTAATCAGTATGAATTTATTTTATCACAGAGCATTTAACATGCACACATGTGCCATACTGCAAGTGTCACATTGATGGTTGAATGAGAACTATGTAGAATGTTGATCTGCTCCACTACAAAAATACATGCCTTCCTAAACCAACAATATACATAATATCATCCCATGTCAACAGTTTTCAGGAGGCATATTACTATAGCTCTTATGGAAGGAACATGTAATTAAATGGCAGCAGCAGTCATCAGTAATTTACATCACATCACAGCTTGTAATACCCTCTTATAGGCCAACTGTACATACACACCTCAACATAGCACATGTCGATGACAGCAACATTGACATGTGAAATGTTCATAGGGTCATAGAACATTACTAAGCTAATGGTCAACATCAAATAACATCCTAGCCATTGTTACACCATTTAAACCCAACTCCTTATAGCTATATAATGCATGATATTAAGGCTATGTGCATATGTGTGTATTTGTTTGATCGCATTATACACAGCCTCTGTCCATCCATCACGTGTGTACCACCCCATGACAGAAGTATCACTCACACATCCTGTGATATGGAGATGGCTTGCAGAGGCTCATGGAAGAACTTTGCTTCATGATGCATGTATGCATTTTTGACACAAGGACATTCTCCACTCATCTGCAGGAAGGATGTCGTGTGGCCAGAGGGAGAAAGGGGATGTTGAATGCATGGGGCTACATTAAAAGTGCTCCTAAGTGGTAATGAAATGAAAAGTGATTCAAAAGATCATACAATGATGTAATGAACCACCAACAACATTATAACTGTGTGGGTATAGAAGCTGAATTCCATACAATGTAAGACTAGCACCACCACATATGTTTGACTTTAACACTGTCACATTGCACTTTTTGGAGTATGATAGCATCACTGTATGCTAAGAAGAACATTCAAGTCACCTGCTGTCAAATTAGAATTCGCAAATATCTAGTTACAGAAGCTGAAGAACACAGTACTTAATGTTACTGCCACAGCACAAGTCTAATTTGAATACTGTCAGAGTGCACTTTATACAAGATGACATCATCAGTGTATGTTACAAGAAAGATGTTCAGAGGAATGTCTGACATAACTGTGGACTCACATGCTATTCTAAAATTGTCACGATACTGATTGTTGAATGCACACACACCAACATACTAGTTCACTGCAGTGAGAATAGAACTCCTACCTATCTATAGAAAACAGTACTTAAGGCAAGCACCACAGCACAAGTCTGTTTTTTTATAGTGTCAGACAACACTTTATAACTGATGACATCAGCAGTGTCTGGTGAGAAGAAGATAGTAGTAGGAGTGTCTCACATGCTTTTCTAAAATGGCTTTTAGAATATGAGCTAACTGAATACAAACACACACATGCTCACTCTCACCAGTTGACAGCAGTGAGACTAGAATCCCTACCTAACTATCCACAAAATACAGTACTTAAAGGAAGTGCCACAGCAAAAGTCTGGCTTTCAAAGTGTCAGGCAACACTTTATAGCTAATGATGTCTGTGAGAAGATGTTAGGAGGCCTGAGTGAAATGGCTGTGTAGGCATATATAACTGCTAAACTATTTGTTCTCCATGGGACTGAATTGCTGACAGTAAGGCAACTACTCAGAGGCGATTTCTGCCTAACATACCAAGCTATGTCAAACCCAGAGCTGTTGGACATACTCCACTTAAAGAAACCCAATCCCTCTGAGCTACATGCTCTAGGAACCTAAACCTTGTCACGACAATAAACAGAACATGCTGGAAGGATAGATTCCTGTCCCAGAGACTTCCCATACTCTGGAACACACTACCTATCTATATCAAACAAAGCTCCTCATTAGCACTCTTCAAGAAAAATCTTGATGATTGGACAGGAAATAGGAAATTCACCCTGGGGATCACCTCTGTGGCTCTGCTCAACAGGGGCCCAGGAAAATCATTTTCTTGGGTGCCAAAAGCCAGGGTACCTTTTTAGCTAGGTTTATATAGGCCCTAGGGCCAATAGCCTAGTACCTACTTATGAACCTAAGACACAGATGCATGCTCTTCTAACTATGTACACACACACACACACACACACACACACACACACACACACACACACACCAGTTGACTGCAGTGAAATTAGAAGCCCTACCTCACTAGTTATACAAGCTAGAGAAGTCAGTATTTAACGCAAGCAGAATGGCACAAGTCTGACTTTTACATTGTTACTGGACAATTTGCAGAGCAATGACATCATCATTGTATGTTTGGGAGAAGATGTTGAGAGGCTTGTAAGAAATGGCATTATGCATACCATTTTGGCTATCTCCAACTTTGTATATCATTTAAAGTATCTTTATCTGTAGTCTTATACAACTGTGGGATATCAGCAGTCCTAAACTCATCCCAGCCACTGGTTGAGTCATGCTTGCTTGCATCTTTTCAGGTCATTGTAATGGTGCCTGCATTGCTCGCCAGTGCATGGAATGCCAGTCACACTGGAGACAGCCTTGGCAAGACTATTCCAAGCCTCTGATTTATATTGACACCCTGTATGGTCTCCCTGCAAAAGCCTAATCTGTGGTGCTTTACAAGGAGTCTAGTGAATATTCTGGACTCCTCTACACCCCATCTTTGAGCCCTAAATTGGGCATCTTCCTTCCTAGTTCCTGTCATGTCCACACAGGTCATACAGTAGCAGTCAAAGTGTTTTTTTTTCCAGTTTGTGATATCGTGTTTAACGGTCTGTGTGCAAACCCACACAACCATGCCAACCGCGATTGTGAGATGTTAAGCAGTGAGCAGCACTGCCAAATAAAGAGGAAGAAAGTTTATGAAATAGGAAGGGTAATGCAACAGCTGGCATTAGTTTATGGGTTCGATGCTGCTGTACCTGTTAGATGACTTAACTTTTCAGACATGTAGTTGGGTTATACATTTTATGATGTGGCACATTTTTGTGTAGCTTTATACAGTGATAAAAACAATTCTACAATGTTTTCAGACCTATGTAAAACAGTGAACACATATTCTTCCACATAGATGTTTTTTCCACCTTGCCACAGAAGACTGCTCAATGATTATATAGAAGCATTAAAGTGTGAGTGGTTAACCACAAATGTGTGTGACATGGCAAGGTCCTGGTTTATACATTCATATGTATATGACTATCACTGAAGTATGAAGTCCACCTCAGGGCAGAAAAAACACTTTTAATTACAGAAACATAACTGTCAGTATATCCTCAGTCACACATATAATTCATATATCCATTGATATACATAGTTATTGCTATGCATAATTATCTTTATATTATTCTTTATTTTTAAAAATTGAGTGGAACAGCATTAATAAAATTTGGAGTGTGTTAGATTAGAACCCTTGGTCATCTGTATTGTGACCATGAACTAACATTAGTTGCCACAGGGAAGGCTGGGCAACAGGTGCATTTTTGCACTCATTACTTCCCAGCATGCTTATTGCCAGTGAGGACTTGTTTGGCAGAAATGCTCATTAGTTATACATACACATTAAAGAGTTGAGTGGTTAACCATTTATGTGTGTGACATAAAAGTTTAGAAAATTCATTTTTAATTGTAAAACCATTATTGCACTGATACCCACAGTTAGACTTATAGTATATATGATATTATGTGTATGCTCAATCCACCTGCTAAACATAGTTATTTTTATCTATAATTATTTTTATATTGTTAATTTATATCTAACTTACAGTGGACCAGCATTAATAAAACTTAGAGCTTGCTGGATTAGTACCCTGGCTCACCTATAACATGGCCATTACCTTACATCTGTTGCCAAAGATAGAGCTAGGCAGGAGTGTTGCCTGTGCATGACTGTTGACCATGGCACAATGCCACTTAACCTGTTTGCGTGATGGAAGACCATACATGTTACAATGTATCTTTTTAAAAATTGACAAAGTCTGCTTATTGTCTGCAGGTGTTGGGGAACTGCAGGTGTTGCGTATGCATGCCGACTGCCTCCCAATCCCACTTAGCATGTTTGTGTGAAGGAAAGCAAAAGATGTAACAATGTATTCTTTTAGAATCTGACAATGTCTACCTATTGTCTGCTGGTGTTGTGGAAGTGCAGGTGTTGTGTATGCATGCTGACTGCCACGCAACGCTGCTAAATGTGTTTGAACAATAGAAGGCAAAAGATGTAATAATATATCTTTTAGAAATTGACAATGTTTGCTTATAGTCTGTGGCATTACACCATGTTTGTACAGAGGTGAGCAACATGCAAATGAGACAGGCACTGCTCAACATGTATTATTGTTGTATAAAGTGTTTATTAGTTTTCAGCATTAAAAGATAAATGTGGGACCTGAACCATGATCTACATATCCTATGTGCCTCATCATGTTTACCAGGTCTGCTACACACCCACTTGGTTCACAGCTCTTATTTATGGTGTCCTTATCATAGAAGCAACTTCCATTCATTTTAAAGTATTTATTCATTTCACTGTATTTGCACTAACTGCAGTGGTGGTGCTGCGGTAGTGTTGTCGCCTCACAGTAAGACGTTGTCCTGTTCGATTCTCAGCTAGAGTGTCTTCTGTGTGGAGACATGCATGAATGGGCATACCTTTGTTGAAGGTTGTGCATCAGGGCTGTCAACTCGGTACGTAAAAATCTACTACCAATCATTAGCAGACCGGAGATCCGCTGTGGCGACCCCTAACTGGGAAAAGCCAAAAGATACAACAACAACTGTATTTGCACTAAGCCACGCACCATGCAAATATTAATTATTTAAAAAAAAAACATAAACATCACAAAATATATTTTAACACACCTACAAAACACATTAGGAGTGTCTATCTTTGCTACAGAAACAACTTTGCAGCAGGAAAGCAAATCATGTGCATACAAGCATTTCCCATTTCCGCCGCAGTATTAACAAGACTTAAACACTGGTACACTCTTATTTATTTGTACATTCCTGGCTTACATATTTAGTGCAATGAGTGATCACACAACCATTTATGACTATTGTTTGCACCAGTGCAGCTCTGTCTTCTCTTTATATTATGTACATTCGTCTCTTATCTGTGCTGTACACTCAGATGTGCAGTCTATAGTGCATTTTGTATGTGCCAGGAGGATCTCCCAGGTAAGTTTACATATGGTAAGTTTTAAAATTTGCTTCTATAGTAAAATATAGAAAAATGTAACTCTACTTCCTGTTTTTTTATTATCCTATTGATAAATTAATAGACTTAACAACACATTTGTTCATTACACATGGGCTGTGTTAGCCAAGTTTCAGTTAAAGCTATTGTTAATGGACATATAGGCAAAATTGTGTATTCACTGTCCCCCTGTGTTATTGCAATTGTGATGTTTAATTTGCATCCTTACTTTGCTTCATTTCTTCCAGTATCATTCTCCCTACCAAGTGTTGAGTCATCTGCACATGGTAAGCCAAACATTTTTCTTTTATTATTGATGACCATTTGTCAGATAATAAGCATCATTATGTATATGTGCGGTGGGTGTAATGAGTGTGTTTATCACTGTACCACCTGCAATAGTGTGACCAGTGTTAATCATATAACCCGTTTTAAATATTTAGTGTAGTATTAATTTTGTTCCTGTGTTTGTTGCTTGTTATCACAGGTGATTCCGACAGTGGAAGTGTAGGATACTTACCACCCAATGACAGAGTATCAGCAGACTCTGATGATGATGGTTGCCAAACAGAGGCAAAGTCGGGAACGCACAGAGATTAAATCTGACACCGAGGTTGACATTGAGCCAACCCCTATATTTCTCTCTGACACAGTCAGTAGACCTATGCATACCTATTCCACTGAGCCCTCAGATATTGGTCAGGTGGAAGGTGAAACATTTGATCAGGGTAGTGTGGTTTCTGTGGCTTCAATGCCAGTTGACTTTGGCCATAGCCAAAGTGTGGGTGAGGTGCCACACAGGAGGGTTGTTGGGGGTGCTCAGAGGAGGTCTGCTGTCCACCATCCACCTGATCCTGGTGTGTCTTTACATTCCAGTCAACATATATTTAGGGCCATAATGGAGGTGCAGGCATGTTCCACTAGGGCCTCCGAGGACATGCTTAGGGTTGTAATGTGGCACAGGTTGTCATGTGTGACTACCTCAGCCATGTGGTCGATTCAATGGACTGGGAGAATGACATGAGGGAACGGGCATTGTCTGTGATGGAATGTCTGGTGGGAGGGAGATAGCATCCATGTGGATGTAGGTCAGCAGCAGCAACTGATGTTAGCCAGTGTAGCCATGTCAAGTCACACTCCTGTAGTGGCACTATTTCCACTGCTCTGTCAGTGATTGAAGTGTCCACTCCCAGATGTGGTAGGCCATGGGGGTCATGGTCCTAGGCATACTTGTGAGAAGAGCTTCTCCAGCAGACATCAGTCACTTTCAGTAGCAGCAGCACATCTGACCAGGGCAACTCCTGGCATAGCCAGTTCTTGCAGAATGGGGTGATGAGGATGAACTGTTACCTGTACCATGCATGGCTCACACCTGTCCAACATACCAGGACAGAGAGATAGCACAGAGGTTGGCTGTGCTCTTACAAATACTCACACACGTTTCACCTTGATTGTCCATACAGACAGACACACACACACACACACACACACACACACACACATAACAGTTACATGGGTCATTCCAGAAGCTTGCAGCTCACTTGGTCTCATGCCATTTGATAATTTATCAAAATTTCTGCCTGTCTGTCTTTCTTGCTCACACGCACTCACTACCTTTTGTGTCAGCCTTAGCCTCCTGATTCCCCCAACCACACCCTGTGTAAATGATGATAAATGTGCCATATCCACTGATTCTATCTTTTGGATTCACGGATAGATAAGTCTTTTGTCTGATGCCCAGGGTGCATAGATGACTGAGTGTTTAGTATATATGTGTTTGTGATGCTCTTTTGAAAACTGTACTGCTTTCTTATAGGTTTTTCTATTGTGTGTATCTTTGATGCATGATGTCATTGCTGTAAAACTTACCCACCTTCTACTTAGTTGTATTACCAAAGAACAGTATGCAAGTATCTACCATTCATTTCTGTTCTTAGCCAATTATTTTCCTAGTCCAGATTCAACACTTACCATGACAGCTCAGCAATTACAAGTGTTTTAATTTAGGGCTAACTCTGAGTGATGCTAGCAGTACACAACCATTACATGAGCGAGCAAAGGCTGAGAGTGTTGCCTGGCATAAATTTTACTGTATATATGTGCATAGAATCAAAGTTGCACCCTCTTAGGTGGTGAGCATGTGTGTTATCCCTTACCTCTAGGCCAGGACAAGGGCATATTGTATATGCCTACATCTACCTACACCCACAGCAGCTGGTGGTTCCCCTTCTGACTCCTCACTTGTATGTGGCTGTGTTGACCTTTTCAGTGATTGTGGGATGTGTGCCCTTTCCCCTTGGTTTTCCTGCTGAAGCTGTTTTCTCAGAATAATATTGTGAAGGATACCACAGACAGTGAAAATTTCAGCACAAGTACAGGGATTGTACTGTAGGGCTCCCACTGATATATCTAGACACCAGAACTGTGACTTCAGCAGCCCAGACAGAAGATCTGTGATATTTCTTGCCTGATCATGAGCCTCATTATAGTATTCTTCGGTGGATGCATGTGCATTTCTGATGGGCGTCATAAGCCACAGTTTGAGTGCATACCTTACAGCACCCAATAAATGTCAGGTCTATATAATAACCTCGAAGGTTTAATACTTCGAATGCATAAAGATCGAACTTTATGCATCAAAGTATTAAACCATCGAACTGTAATAAAAAAATGACTAAAACAAAAAAATTAAAATAAACCCCCCTGCACCCCCCCATGTGGGGGGCTGCACCCCCCCACACCCCCAGCTACTTAAATATACCAACCCTGAGATCGCACAACATTGAAGTAAATGGAAATCTCCCCTTACAGAGATTTCTGTTTAAACGTTTGATGTTGTGTGCTTTCGGTAATCTCGTGTCGACAGTATCGTATTCGATATTTTCAGACTTCGAGATTCTGATATAGACCCATAAATGTCCATGTGTGATATCTCCCCTAGAAAACCTCTGATAGAATTGAGAGTTGTGTCAGATATAGGAGTCATGGTAACTGCCATAGTTGCCAGTGCACATATTCAGAATGATTTCCTTAGTGTTACACATGACCTGGCAGTTAATGGAGTGGAAGCCCTTTCTGTTTATGTACACCCTTCCCTGTTCCCTGGGTGGTGCTTTGATTTTAATGTACATGTACTTTATGGCACCCAGGACTCCAGGGAAGTGTGCTACAGGGTAGAAATCCTTCTTAGTTGCAGCTCTGTCCTTGGGTGTACAGGGAAAATATATGTAGCCATTGGCATGTTGTTGCATAGCATTTTGGAATTGATGGAGGATCATGGATGCTGATGTCTGCGACATCCCGAGCATATCCCCTGTTGGTCTCTGGGAGGTTCCTGCAGCTAATATTCTAAGTGCTACACATACCTTAGTCTCCACAGGTATTGGTCCCCTTCAGTTTGCCATTGATATCAGTTGAGGATGACAGAGATTGCAAAGTCCCTGTAGTGTGCCTCTATCCACCTTGTAGTGCTCTACAATTTCTACCCCATGCAGACCATGAAAAGTTAAATGGGGTCTAAATACCCTTCCCCTTCTTGGCTGAGGTCTATGAGCAGCAGTAGCAGCAGCATAGTCTTGGGCCTGTTCCATATAAACATGCAGAAAAGCAACAACAGCCACTAACATTCTTTCTGTGCAAACTATTCCAGTACATTTTGAAATTTGAGGCTAAAAACTGCAATAAATGTACACAATTGCTTTGTTTGTTGAATAGCTCCTACATCTTGGATTGGTTAATTAGCATATAATTCATCTGCTTATGCTGTAATTAGCATTCCACGAGGTTTACCGTGTTTGCACAGCTGTGCACACTATGCAGAGCTACTTAGTGAATACCAGACAGAGCACAACCATGTGTGCAACTCGCCTCAATGTGCACACAGTTTTAGCAATACATGTAGGCTTTATTAAATTTGTATCTTAGACTTTTAAACTGTGAAGCTATATTTACCAGTTTAAATGTTAGGTTAATGTCAAGTTTTATGTTTTCAGTACCGAAAGCTTAGTTTCAAGTCTTTTTCCCCTCAATATCCATACCTAATTAAAAACAAAAAGTATTTACACTTTTAGGAAGGTAATCATGTGAAAATGGGTTTGTGTCATGGCATGCAGAATTTTCTTTTTAAGGCTGCATAAAGATGGCCTTTATTTTAACACTGCTATTTATGGTATACTTCAGGCAGCCCAAAGAAAAAGTCTGATACTAGGGAGTATGGAACAACACAGATTTCAAGACAAAAAGCAAAAGTTAGGGGCAACCATTTGGGCTACTTGTAGTCGGAAACTCAACCATAAAAGTAGTTAAGTAGTGGAGCAGGACAGAGTGAAGGAATTCTGCTTTAGTAAACACACCCTCATGGTTGGTGTTTGAGAGTTTAGGCACTTAGAGAAATCAGGGAATAATTACATGTAGTGATTTATATATTGTTAATAATCTATATCTCACAGAGACTGTCATGGAAGCAGGCAAGTGGAACACAAAGTATGTCACATGTGACCAGGTGCACAAAGGGAAATCATGATTCTGGCACAAAAGGGTGTAACATACAGAGGACTAGGACATGTTACAGAACAGCAGGGAACTGCTTGCTAGGGATTGGCTTGATACCAATCCAGAGAAAATTAGCCAGTCTGAAAAATTATAGTATGATAATCTTGCCTTTAACAAAGAGGTGCTAGGGATTAGGGGGTTGCCAAAATAAAGCACAGGATAAATATAGCTCACTAGATAATGGGAGAAAAGGGCAAGTGCAACAAAGGAAAGAACAGAACATAATACATACTGGATACATATTATCGCAAACCTCAGTAATCTTGACATTGAAAATCTCTTCACTCAGGACACTCATTAATTTAGGCTTTGTCAAAGGAAGGTCTATTTTTTATTGTGAAAAAGTAACAAATCAGTGGATTGTGGTTATGCAGTACACACAGCATATCTCCACTTTCCCAAGGCCTCTGACACTATTCTCTGTGCAGGTATTATTGACATACATGTAAAACTGAATGTGAATCTTTATATTATTTGGTGAATAGCTGTTTTTTTGACCTAACTCGTGTAGTTAGATTCAAAGGTGCCATTTCTGAAAGCACAAGTTACCAGTGCTGTGCACTACCTTATTACAAATCTGTTTCTCAGATGTCCAGGCCATCATTCCTGGCATATGATTATCTAAGTTTGCAGACAATTGTAAAATGGGTCTTATTTGATCCTTCACTGACCCAAAATTGCTCCAACATGGATTAAGACCATACCGCTCAACTATTTAGCACAAGAAATTGGGACAAAGTTAAACATAACGGGGAGACAAAGGCCCAAATATAGGGACAAAATTTAAATAATGCACTTATAAACTTAGAAAGTTGCTAGAATAAAAGGTTTTGAGTTACCATGCATTTTCTGAAGGATGTGAAATCTGAACATCAAATGTCTGTCATTATTTAATGAAATAAATTATCAATGATTTGCTAGAAAACCACAAACTTTATGAGAAATAGACTAAAAATATGAGGCAAAAATCTGGAAATTCTGTGAAAATCTGGATAGTTGAGAGGTATGATTAACACCATGCTAGCACTAAGTGCAAAGACAATTGTCTCAAATTAAATGAGAAGAAATGTAGCATGGCTCATTCTGGTAAATAAATAATTTACACATTCTATATTGGGATCTAGGCACTCTTGTTGATAATTCTTTATCATTTGACTATCATTTCTCCACAGCAGTTCTGAAATTCTTCTATATGGCTTATTTCATTTCCAGTGGGTGCAGTGGGATTATTATTATCATTATTATAATTAGATAGCATTCTGGGAAGGTTCCTAAGAGACTGTGTTGGGCAATTGACAAATATGTTCACAGACATATTCAATATCTCATTGAAACTGGCCATTGTTCCCAGGTGCTTCAAAAACACCACCATAATGCCTAAGAAGTCTCCACCAAAGGACCTCAATGACTACCACCCAGTGGCTCTCACCACCATAGTAATGAAGTGCCTAGAAAGGTTGGACAAGGACCACTTGACATCCAGGCTTCTGTCATCCTTGGACCCACTCCAAATCGATCCATGGTAGATACTATTTTACTGGCATTCCATCTATTGTTGGACCACCTGGAAAACAACAACAGCTATGCGTGCATGTTATCCATTGATTTCAGTCTGGCATTCTACACAGTCATACCTCAGCAATTGATAGAAAATCTAACTGAACTAGGTGTCAGCACACCAATGTGCAATTGGATTCTGGACTTCCTTACTGAAAGGCCAAAAACAGTATGTGCAGGAAAGAACACCCCAGATAATATCACCTTGATCACTGCTGTACTTCAAGGTTGTGTTCTGAGCCCTCTGCTATTCACTCTGCTAATGTATGACTGCACTGCCAAGTACAGCTCAAATCATATAATCAAGTTTGAAGATGATGCCACAGTTGTGGGTCTCATCAGCAATGAGGATGGAACAGCCTATAGAGAGGAGGTGAGACAACTGATATAATGGTGTGGTAACAACGATCTGGCACTCAGTGTGCATAAGACTAAGGAGGTAATCATGGATTTCAGAAGAAACCATAAGAGACATGTCCCACTCACAATCAATAGGGAAACACTGGAGTGGGTGAAAAGCACCAAGTTTCTTGAGGTGCATATCTCGGAAGACTTGTCTTGGTCTGTGAACACAAATGCCATTGTCAAAACAGCACAACAATGTCTACACTTTCTGTGAAGGTTCAGAAGAGTAAATCTACCAGCCCCTGTTCTCATGACCTTTCAGATGGGCACAGTTGAGAGTATGCTGACAAGCAGTTTTACAGTTTGGTATGGCAACTGCTCCACCACAAACTGAAAGTCCCTCCAAAAAGTGGTGAAAGCAGCAGAAAAGATTACCAGGACCAGCCTACTATCTATTTAAGACTTGCACCAGTCTCGTTGTCACAACAAAGCCAGGAAAATATTCAAGGACTGCACTCACCCTACATACGGAGTGTTTCTGCACTTAACATTTGGGGTGTGTTATTGTAGCATACATTGCAAAATGGCCAGATTTAGCAGAAGCTCCTGGCCATCAGGCTACTGAACTCCAATAGCAACTTACAGCTCGCTTGACATAAGGGACAGTAGGTAATATGATGAGTGAGAAGCATATTTGCATGCAATAACCTTAAAAGGTTTAAGTACACTGTGCAATTAATCTAGCAGGGGTCTATATTATAACAGCAAATGCTTGAAATAGCGAATGCTGTATAATAGACCCTTAAAAACCAAAACCGCAAAATGATGAACACACAGAACACCATTTTTTTTCCCAGGGAAAAAAAAACTGCTGATCTGGGAAAAAAAAATTCAAACACAAAAATAAAGTGGGGGGTCAGCCCCCACATCTTCCGATATGGGGAGCTGTGGCCCCCAACCCCCTACCTAAATATACCTACTCCGAGATAGCACAACAGTGGAGGAAATGGCAAAGTCCCAAAAAGGGTCCAGTGATTTTTTTTTTTTGCCGGGAAAAAAATCGCTGTTCAGTGTGTTTGGGATTTGCGTTTTAAATTTAAAATGGTCGCTTAAACAGCGATCACTACTTTAAGCATTCATTGATATAATAGGGAACCTCTAACAGAGATTATTTCTGTGTAATATCCACTGATGTTAAAACAGCAACCAGTGCAATAAGTAACAGCTGTGAAATTTTTGTACAAGAAATATCGTGTTTCCTTAGACTAGTGCCAACAGAATCCTATGCAATAAGAAATAGCTGTGGAATTCTGTGCAATAAATACTGTGTCTCTTTACTTAGTAAATGTCTGCTGATATGTAAAACAGCAAATATTATGAAGTAGGAATTTCTAAATGTAGTAATGTGAATTGCATATATGTTAGATGTTTGCACATACAGCCTGGAGTAATGTAAGATGTTTATGGTGTAAATTGTTATTAACAGGTAACCGATTTTCAATAAAAGGCAAACAGTTTTGCATGATGTTTAGGGTGGACTATGAAAGTAAAGTGCTAGTAAATATAGCCCTATGTCAACAATGTAATTGTTATTATATCGGCAAAATGGAACGTAAGTTCTGTGAACAAATACATGAGCACTTATATGACCAGCGTGAACACACTTTACAAACACATAGTGGATTATCCGGAGCATTTCTTTAAATTCACAGCCATAGAATTAATTATTTCTGATCAGAGAGGTGGACTTTGGAAAGTGAAACTTGAAGCAAGGGAAGTATACTGGCATATATTTTGGAATTCATATAATGGCCAAGTTTAAATGAACTGGTTTCACACCTTTCTTAAAACTTAAAGCTGTGAACAGATAGGCACAATCACTTAGAATGTTATCTCATCACTTATTTTGTTGTCAAATGGGGTTGCATAGGATTTGATAGTTTGTTGTATAAATTCCCTGGGAATAATGGTATCCTAGGATGAAACTCATTGGGTTATTTTTAACATGTGATTTTCAAAAAAAAAAAGTATTTTAAATGTTTACTCTCAACTTTGTCATTAGTCTGAAGAAGTTTTGTATTCCACAGAACGAAAGCGCTTATTTTAAGATTGGCCTGATTTCTCTTCTTGACCGTAGTTTCTAACTGATGTGTTTGTAATGTAATTTTGTTCAGTTGCACTTATTATGGAGTCTGAATGACAATAAAGTTTACTCTGACTTTTGACCTTGACAAAGACACATCCACTTGATCCATCAGAACCATTATTTAATATAATACATCTTTTGACATGAATTTGTCTAAGCATCACTCAGCTTGACAAACCTCAGAAATTCATAACCGCAAAGATCAGTAGCCTCAAACGTCTTTAGTTATCAGGACAGACTGGCAGCCCTCTTTCTCTACTCAGTCTCCTATAGACTCTTCCATGGAAATTTTTGTCAAGCATTTCTTGCCATGAATGATCTACCCCTGTTTGACCTCCTATTCCTTCATAGAACAAATAGCACCTCAAATAACTGGTTAAAGTAACTAAACCTTCATCAACAGATAAAAATAAAACTTTTTGATGTCATAGATTCAGTTCCCTATCGCATTGTCGAAAGTTCAAATCTCTGAAGATGATATGGCTGAGACCATATTGCCGAAGATTTGAATTCCTGACAATTGTGAATTGGGATCGCGCTACAGTGCAGAACCTGGGATTTGCCATTTTCCACACTGTAGTGTGATTGAGGAGTTGGTATATTTAAGTTGTAGGGGGTGTGGGGGGTGCACGTGGGCTTGCCCCCCCCTGCAAAAAACATACAGGTAAGTTGTTCTGTGTTTTTATTCCTTTTTCGGCAATTCTAATCTTTGGCGATATGGTCTCAGCCATATCGTTTTCGGAGATTTGAACTGTCAGCGAAGTGATAGTGATGTGATAGATTCATAGCAAGTAAAGTAAAGTAGAGTAGCACCCTTACCACCTTCAAGAAAAGCTAGATAATTAGATGGGCAGCATCAAAGTCACCCCTCATCTCCCTGACCTGCCCTCCTTGAGGCAACAGAGAACTTTTGAATTTGAGTTATAAGCTAGGCTTATAATGATCTGTAAATTAATTGCCTAGTACCTATGAGCATATAATAGGATCCCATTAGGATGTGTAGTCATGCTCAAGGTTTCTAGGAAAGCAAGAATTAAAATGTTCAGACTGCAGTGATTAGGAAAAGCAGGATGTGCAGCTATATCAGGGACAATCCAAGCATAAGAATGACATAACGGTGATTACAGCATGTTACTTGAGCTATAAAGATATAAAGAAAATGTAGGGGCTGTTGGCATAGAGAGCAGTTGTATGTGTTAGACAAGACATCAAATTATAAATGGTACAGAACAGGAACAGCATGGCAGTGAATAAGATAAGTGCCATGATGATGGAGAATTTCCATTTCCCAGAAGTAGAGTAAAACAACACAACATCAAAGTTTACAGTGGAGAATAGAACTAGAAAAATTCATGTGGTTAGTGAAAGAATGGATCTGGAAAGATAAGACACTTGATTTCATGTTTGCATGTTGGAACTTCATCTTCTATATGACTGCATCAAAGAAATTAAGCCAGTAGTGCTGCGATCCGCGGTGGTGGTGCTGCAGTAGCATTGTCGCCTCATAGCAAGATGTTGTCCCGTTCAATTCTCAGCTAAAGCGTCTTCTGTGTGGAGGCATACGTGAATGAGGTGTGTCTTCATTGAAGGTTGTGCATCAGGGCTGGTAACCCGGTAAGTAAAAATCCACTACCAATCATTAGCGGACCGGAGTTCCGCTGTGGCGACCCCTAACCGGGAAAAGCCAAAAGACACAAACAAACAATTTATGAGCTTTTATGTTATCACAAAATATATTATTACAAAAGGAAACAAGAAGCAGAATTTGACAAAATAAATATTAGGAAAACATAAAACTTTAAAAAAGCCTACAGGGTGGCTGTGTTCCCCCTGCACCCCCAATATGAGAAGACAGCACTCTCCAATCCTCAAACTTGCATACAGTAATTTCAGGTTATATGTATTCTTGGGTCTGGAAATTTTTACAACAGTCCTGAAGCCTCCAGTTAGATGCATGTATGCATATAAATATTGGAACTCAGGTGGGAGTATGTGTGCTAAGTGTTTGTTGGTGAGTGTTTAGAAAGGAGATACAGTTAGTGTTGTGCATGTGTGCTGCTCTATGTGGTGAGTATACATGTGTGTGCATGTGTGTGTGTGTGTGTGTGTGTGTGTGTGTGTGTGTGTGTGTGTGTGTGTGTGTGTGTATGTGTGTGTGTGTGTGTTAGAGACTATTTGCGCTATGGAAGCGGATAGGTTTAGTGCTGTGTTTGTGTGTTGCTGTATGTAGTGTCTGTGTGTCATGTGTACTGGTAGTGCTGCAGAAAGAATGTTTCCTAAGGTAATGGGTAGGGCTGGGATTAGGATAGGGGGCAGGGACAGGGTTAGGTTCTTCACACATTTTTAAGGCAGTACAGGGTCATGAAATAATGCAAATGAGTAAGACAGCATGACTAATTGAGGATTAAGGGTTAAGCAGTGTGCTTGGTTAGTGATTAAGGGCTAGGTAGCATGGTTTGTAAGGGTTTAAGGGTTTGGTAGTATGGCTAGTCAGAGATTAAGGGTTAGATAACTGGTCTGGTCATATATCAAGGGTTAGAAAGTGTGGCTGGCCATGGATTAATGGTGAGGTGCATGGCTGGTCAGAGTATAAGGGTCAGGTAACATGGTTCATAAGAGCTGAACAGGGATTAAAGGATAGATAATGTGGTGGGGCAGAGATTAAGTGTTAGGTAGCATGACTGGTCAGGGATTAAGGACTAGGCAGCAAAATTTGTAAGGGATTAAGGATAAAGTATTTATTTATTTATTTTACATTTGTTGACCGGGCTAGTCTAACTGGATACATGTCCATTTTCAGTAGAGGCCCGGGGAGAAAAGCTCCAGACAAACATTGTAAACATTAAAGATTAATAGTGGAATTACATTAACAATTATAAACAGTAGTAATTGTAACATAAAAACATTGAAACCAAATAAGAATAGAGGGAAAAAAATAAATTGATCAAAAATTTTTTTTTTTTTTTTTTTTTTTTTTTGAGGATGAACTACTCTTAGTAAGTGTGGCAAAATGAAAATTGTTTAAGGGTAGTTTGTTAAAAAAGGTATAATATACTTCTAAACATTGTAATTATATGCAAACCTTTGTATACAGGAGAATTATAGGAAGGTTGAAGAGGAAGTAGGTTGAAGAAAGGAAAAGTCAGAGAGCAATAAAAAAAGGAGATCAGTAATATACATAAGCGGGGTAAAAGGGTGAAAGTGGACCCTAGGGAGTAGGAAGATAGAAGTGAAAGAGGAAGCAATTAGTCAGGGTTTGTGCAGGGGCACAACCAGTGTGATTTTACGTGAAGTTTGAGTCTTAGTTTAAAGAGAGAAAGGGATGGTATTAGAGTTAGGTCTGTTGGTAGAAGGTTCCAGCGTTTGCCAACAGTGTTTGAGAAAATGCTATCACCTGACAAGTTATTAGACTTTGTAGTACAAACAAGTAATCTAGTAGAGGAGCATAGTGAAGTTAGATTCGTATATGGGGTGATAAGGTTAGTAAGAATAGGAGTATTTTTAGGTTGATAAAAGATTTTGTGAGCAATGATGAGTTGGGAAAATGTTAGTAAGCTAGGTAATTCAAGCCAGTTGAGCTGCTTAAGATTAAGACAATGGTGTGTCTTGTATGGATTGCTGGTAGCAAACCTGGCGATATTGTTATAGGCATGAGAAATTTTTGGAGGTTAGTTCTTTTAGATTAGTATAAATTGATGAAGCATAGAGAAGTGTAGAGATTAAGTGAGAGTGGGCAATGGTGGTTCTGGCCTGAGGAGTAAGGAAAGGTTTGATTCTGTATAAGGAACCAATTTTTCTGTTCACTGCTTGTATGGTGTTGTTAATGTGTATATCATAGGTGAGGTTGTTGTCGATTGTCACTCCTAGAAGTTTGGTAGATTGTTCAGGTGTTATCAGGGTGCCTTTGCTAGATACAATAGAGAGATCAATAGGAGGGGACCTATTGGTAGGTGGAAATAGTAGCAGTTTAGTTTTTTGGCATTCAAAAGAAGGCAACATTTTAGGAACCATTCTTCAACCATGTTAAATACTTTTTGGGTTATGTAGTGGAGGTCTGAGGTGGAGTTAGCAGAGCATATAAGTGTGGAATCATCGGCATATTGAATACAGGTGGCTTCAGGGACTGTAATGTGAAGGTCGTTGATAAATAGTGGAAAAAGAAGGGGTCCCAGAATTGAGCCCTGGGGGACTCCTATGGAGACTGGTAGAAGGGATGATAGTTTATTTTGCCAGACAACTGCTTGTTGCCTGTTGTTAAGGTAAGATTTGAACCATTGAATAGCTGGGGGGTCGAGAGCCAGAAGTTCAAGGGTATTTATCAGTAGGGGATGGTTGACCATATCAAAAGCCTTTGACAGGTTGATGAAAAGAGCAGAAGAGAGGGTGTTGTTATTATGCTTTTTATTGATGGTATCAGTGAAGGATAGAAGGGCGGTGGTGGTGCTGTGAAATGGCCTAAAGCCATGTTGGCAAGTAGCCAAAATATTGTGTTTCATTAAGTGGTTAAGTAACTGATGGTGAATACATTTTTCCATGACTTTAGCTAAGGGTGAAAGAAGAGCTATTGGTCTGTAGTTAGAATAGTCAGTGGATTTACCACCTTTATGAAGTGGGATGATATGGGAGACCTTCCAAATTTCAGGGATGATACCTTCATTAATGGTTCTATTTAGTAGGATGGATATAGGAAAGGTAATGGATTTCGCTGCTATTTGCAGATACTCAGCTGGTAATTGGTCTGCTGAGGGGGAAGAAAGTAGCATAGTTAGTCATGAGATTAAGGGTTAGGTAACATAATAGCTCAGTAGTTAAGATTTCTCATTCATAGCTACAGAGTCTGGATTCACACCAGACCTCAGGTTGTTGTTTTTGTGGGTTTGTATGTTTCCCCTATGCACATGTGATCTATTACTTGGGATTTTGTTTTCCTACCACCTTTCAGAAACCTTCTGCTTGACTGGCTGCTTTACAAATGCTTATCATACCTCTCAACCTCTTAGAGCATGAGATCTGGACAAAGCCATAAATAATGGGTGGAGAAAGGTCCAAACACATTTTCAGTATTGTTCTTACAAACTTAGAAAGTTGATAGAATAACAGGTTTTGCATTAACATGAATTTTCTGAAGGGTATGAAGTCTGAAATTCAAATGTATGTCATTAGTGTTTTACTACAACCCTCTATGATTGCCAATGATTTCCCAGAGAACCAGAATTTTATGAGAAACAGAACATAAAATGAGAGGCAAAATATGAACATTCTGGGAAAATCTGTACAGCTGAGAAGTATGCTTGCTCATACGTGTCCTCATAACTGAAAAGCGTACATGAATGTCCATTTCTCTTAGAAGCTATTAAATAAGTAAATCAAAATTCAAAGTAGTACAGAAAAAAGTTAAAACGGAACACATTTATGACATTGTTTTGTCATGTTAGAAGAATTCATAACACAAACTTACTGTATTTAGCCTGTTATAGGGTCAAAGTTCATGTCAAAGTTATGGTTACTCTGGCATGAACATTAATCTAAATAGGTCTATAGTACTTAAAAATCATTTAATAGGCAAATCCCTTAACTTTCACTTTGTGGCAAAATAAAGTTTGCTTTTAGCAAATCCAAACTTTGTTTGTATTTATTTTTTTTTTCATTCAGTAATATAGTCACCTGAAGCTTACTGCACAGAAATAGGGACTATCAACTTTTTCCTTTTTTCCATGAAAAACAAACACTGGTCAAGTGCAGTTTGTGCAAATGTGATCAATGAGTTGCAACCTTATCCATTTTTCAATGAGCTAGTGACAGGGAAACCATTTGTGAAATGCATTTAAGTTTAAAGTGCTTTATTAGTTAGTCTGTGGTCATTCTACAAGTGCAATAAATAGAGAAAAGATACAGGCAATAAACACTGACACATTTGGAGATAATTTGATTAATCAGTTTATTTATGAGACATCCTGAATACCAAAAAATATATTGATCATAATAAGGGGTACTTCTAACATAACAGGTGGAAATTACCTTTTCTACTTGTACAGAGACCTAAAAGCTGCATGCCACTCTTACTGCATTTTAGTATCATAGGATCACTTGACAGTTGTTTCTGTATATTTACACTTAATGATGTTGTACATCATTGCACAGCAAAACTATTAGTATGCATTGGGCAGTGATACATGCTTAGTTAAGTTGGATAAAACTGTATTTTATAAAGTGACCTGTCAACGTCTATTATGTTACAGGAAAATGTTTCAGGAAACAATTCTTTACTTTCCGTTTCTTCTTTTTCTTTGGAAACCCTGTGATTAACTGTTTTCTGCTGAGAATGCCAGCATTGGTACATTCAACTGTGCTGTGGTCAGTAGTTCCCATGTATTTGTTTATATTAATCAGGGGACTGTGGAGCTTGCACAACTTAGAGGAAACACAATGATTAGAATGTGCTGACAAATACCTTCTGAAGAAATCAATTGCTCCCCCCCAATCCCCATGCTGGGGAATTCTGCTCTGTAAAGGTCACATCCTCAAACTACCTTTTATTGAGCATGTTGCAAAAGCATGAAGTGAGCAGTACTCTTCAAACATTTGTCATATCAAAACACAATTTACTGTCTCACATTGGATAGGGGTCATTAATGTCACATATTACAGAGAGTTATGCCTGAAGATATTGCAAGTATTCCCAAAAATGCTGAGCATTTCCTTTTAAAAACTTGCACAAAGTATTTTGATAATTTGCTTCCAGGACAGGGAAAAATAAAATCATTATATATAAAATAACATGAACTGAAAAAATAAGCAGTAGAAGAATATCCACTGAAAGATATCTGTGTTTTATTTTGCAATTAAGCATGTCACACACTGCAAACAAGATATAGGTTCATTGTTAAGTACTAAGCTAGCTGTCATTGTGGACTATTTCAAGCCTAGCTTATTTATTTAATTATTTTATTTATTTCTATTTACATCTGTTAACCGCTTCCTTTTTTGTGGTCAAAATGGCCTCATTTGGTTATGGAGTGGCTTTACTGATTCCGTTCTTGATAATTAGATGTTATCCCTAGTGAAAATAACTGGTCATCTCTTAACAGTCTGTAGGATACCAAGTATAGTGGCAGGACTTTGAGTCAGTCCATGTAGGATGTTCTGTTTGGGTCTCATATCCTTTTAGTAAGGTATCTCTGTGGGCATTCTAATTGTTGTATGTGTCTGGAGAGACACATGCCAAAGGGGTCATTATATTCAATGACTGGTCTAGTGAGGGCTGAGATCTAGACACAACCCCTTTACTTATAAGCTATGCAATATAGAAGGATTTTCTTCAACAATAGACAAATGTTGGTCAAACATTAGGTGACTGTCCACATAAGTTCCCAAATCCCAAATAACTGTGTCAAATTTTAAGGACACATTGCAAATCTGGTAGTTCCCTAGGGTAGGTGACATCTCAAAGGATACGATAGTGCAGTTTTTGGCATTTAGTTTAAGTCTGTGATTTTGGCACCAGTTATTTATGTGAGACAAATCTTGTTGTAGGATGGCTAAGTCACTTGGGAATGGAATGGCTGCGTTTCCAGTAATCTGCAAACTTAAGTCAGCCAGAGGCCTTTGGTATTCACTTTTTCTTTAGAAAACTAGGTAACAAACAAGAGAGGCCCCAGCACAGAACCCTGGGGGACTCCGATGCTGACTGGTCTCTTTGTGGAAAAAACTACTCCTATTTTGATTATCTATGTCCTATCTGTGAGCCAGTTGGCAATCCAGCAGGTGGCAAAGAGATTTATTCCCAGTTTATTTAGCTTTTCTACTATGTCTAAGTGAGGAATTGTGCTGAAAGCTTTGACCAGATCAAGGTATGTGGCATGTACTATGCTGCTTTCATGCATTACTTTGGTGACCTTTTTAAAAATATCCCCCTGGTAGAGTAAGCATGACCTACCCTTAATTAATTTAAACTAAGAAGGATACAGTGTCTACAGTTTCCCTACATCCTGATTGATTAATTGCATGATAAGTCTTTCCATGCCTTTTCATATGAAGTGATCAGAGTTATGAGTCTGTCATTGCCTGTGTATGTAGAAGGTCCTCTGTTATGCAGGGAAATGATTGTAGGTATTTACCATTCACTTGGCACAAAACCTGTATGGAGGCTGAGATTGAGCGGTGTTGTTAAGGGTGTGGCAGAATTGTGCTTCATGCTATTTAAGATACATCCAAGGATATTGTCAGGACCCATTGATGCAGTATTTTTAGATTTTGATAGCACTTTCATGACTTTATCTTGTGTGATTGCTAGAGGCAAGCCATTTTTAAAAATATCTTGAGGTAGAGAAGGAGAGGGAAGAGGGGTAAAGTTAGAGTCAACTGTATCGGCCAGTAGGTTCACTATATCTTCAGCCTCTTTGTAGGTGACATTGTCCACAACTAGCTCAGTGCATTGCTGCATTGTGCTTTCCAGACTATGCCTAGTGATCGTCTTTGGCTTAGCTATTTCAGCCTAAAACTTAGCTTTGGTGGATTTTATTAAGCTCCTGAGATGTTTATTTATTTCAGTGAGACATACTCTAACATTTTGAGAATTACTCTACTTACTTTTGGTCAAAATTAATTTCCTTTTATTAAAAAGCTTGTTGATATTATGGTTCCACTACGTGAGGTTGTTTCTGAGGTTTGCCTTGCAATTGCTCCTGAGGGGTCCAGCTGCATCTGTACAGCTGTTTATATGGTGGTATAGTGGGGTGGTGCACATTTCTGTACATTCAGTGAAGCTAACTGGGTTTGATGGTGATTTGACGCTTGCCAATATATCACTTAAGAGTAGGCAATTTGTCTTAAAGAAATTTCAAAATTTACCTTGGGTGGTAGGCATCTTTCCTTCAGTTGTATTTCAAAAAAGACTAATTTATGGCCAGACCTAACAAGTGATGAAGATACGCAAAGGATGGTGCAAGATGCCCCCATATTAGTAAGGACAAGATCCAAGATGTTATTCCTCCGAGTGGGTAGTCTGACTAATTGTTCCAGGGCATTTGTATTGGCAGTATCCAGGAATTGCTGTGCTTGTGCACTGATGGAGGTTTCCCCAGTCTATAGTTTGGAAAGCTTAGATCACCTGGAAAATGGTATTGAGTTTAATGCTGAGTGATTCTAGTTCCTGCACATAGGCATTATGGCTTTCCTTGTCATAGAGTGAGTTCTATTGTTAGTTAGTATATGGTAAAGGACCTTTCTCATGGATATATGGACATGAATATACTCTTGTGCATAGAGGCTTCGTGTAGGTTTATTCTGAATAAAGACTGAGAGACCTCCATCTTTTGTCTTCTCTATGTGGTGCTGGTCTAAACATTTGGAAGGCTTTGTAGCCCTGCATAGCCATAGGTTACTACTAATAACCTACTATTAGCCATAATACTACTTATTATATTATAGTAACTATAATAATATACAACATAATATTTTTGTATGTAATGTAATATATTATACAGTAACTGTAGGTACATATTTGTTTATATGCACAAAGCCACAAAGTAAAATGCTGATGACCATTTATAATAAAAATAGTAATAAAAGAGATGTGGTTAATCAAAGAAATACAAATAAGTTATGCAAATAATGGAACTGAAACTATATAGAGGTGAATTATATAATAGTATGCTAATGAAGAAGGTTTACCATGGAAGTTACGTAAGTGGTGGAGAATTTCTTTCATAACATTTCATGGAGGAAATTAAATGTCATGAATTGTGTATACAAATAGTGAAGACAAGCTTGAGAGACCGCAGTTATTTGCACACCTTGAGGACTATTAACCTGGTAAAATTTGTTACATGATACTTTGTTTTCTATAGTACATAACTGCAAGTATTATGCTTCTTTAAGATTTATATAGATTTTACTTGCTTTTTTGATTTCCTCTTTGTACAAGGTTCATTATATTCATAGGCTCATAGTAGATTACTAGGCTAATGGCTCTGGAGCCCTTGCAAGCCTAGCCAAGAGTTTATCCCCAAAAGAGAAACTTCATTCAGCACTTGTCACCTCTGTCAGTGAGGGACACAGGTGGAACCCCTGGGATAGATTTGTGGTTGCCCATCCACTCATCAAGGTTGCACTTGAAGAGGGTCAGCAACATACTTTGTTTGACATGTATGGGGAGTCTATTCCAGAGAAGGAGTATCCTTTGGGAGACTAACCTGTCTCTCCAGCAGGTTTTTGTTAATGTCACATATTAGATTTAAGCCTTTTGATTGGGTACTATGCAAGGAGTTAGACTTATGGATATGGAGCATCTCTAGTAGAGCAGGTTCTGAAGTTGCCTTGTAGGTGAGACACAGATCATCTCGGAACAATTTGTATTATACAGAGTAGAGTGATAGTGATTTGAGCCTATCCACATAGGACAGGTGTTGGAGGCCATGGATTCTCTTTGTGAGGGATTTCTGTGGCCTTTCTAGTTGGCGCAGGTGTTTGGATAGGTACATACCAAATGGGGCATTGTACTCAATTAATAGCCTAATGAGGGAGGAGTACAGAAAGGTAATAACCTCCTTTTTTGGGATGCAATCCCTTTACTTATGAGATGAACCTAGTAAAAGGCTTTTCTGACCACTGTCGCTGCATGATAGTCAAATGTGAAATTGTCAACTCGTGTACCCAGGTCTCTCACCACAGGTTGTGTGCTTAGGGGATTGCCACTAATGTGGTAATCAGCAGGGGCCATGTTTTTGCTGAATGGTATGATAATACATTTTTTACATTTAACTTAAGGCCATAACTTTGGCACCAATCATTTGTTGCTGTGAGACCCTCTTGAAGTAAGTTAACATCATCTGGAGAGTCAATTACAGCACCCAACTTACAGTCATCCGTAAACTTGGTCATATTACAATGCAGAAAGTTACTGTTTGTCAATGAAATACTGTCAGAGTACATTTTAATTCACTTGTACATCTGTCTATGCATCCTTTTATTCCTCTTACTGTGAAAAATTCACGGGTTCAGCCTTTCAAAGCATAGCATCCAGGTGTTTTTGGACACCAAACCCAGCATCATTAAAATGGAAGTACATTCTTGACATGGGTTACCCAAACAGTGCAGCTCACCTTAGTGCATATGGAGAATGTGTAGATGGCAACAGACACAGCAAGTCAATGTGGCCAAAAAAATAGCAAGTTGATACATCCTTAAAGGGATGGCAAACTCCCAGCACTAGCAGGCACCACCAAATGCAACTGTAATAAACATACAACTACTTGATCCCTGGAGGATGCTCCTTCATGTCAAATCACAGATACCATTGGGCCTCCACAGGATCAACTCATGCATTTTCAAAGATCTGCATGGCACTCACCTGGCCCCGACAGATCCATACCCAAACAGACTTCTGAGCAGGAGATTTTGCCTCTGGGTGGTCACTGGGGACTTCCAGGGGATGGGGCCTAGCTCTACTCCCACCTTTCATAGGCTGGAGCTCTCCCCTGCATGCCTTGCACAGGGGAGCTTACTCCTTACTACCGTCTACCAACAGCTGGCATATATCCCTCCCTGGCCTCTACCTTGGTCCCTTCCACTTCAATATCTCCTGCAGGCTGTCCCAGTCATACCATATCATGCGCACCCCAGGGAACCAACCCAATGATTCAGACCAGCCCTGTGTAACTCCCCTGAGCCACTGGGGAGCAGATCCATTCCCATCCAGACTTCAGTGGAGTGAACTTAGTCTCTGGCATGCAATGGGGACTTCCAGGGAGGGGCCTACTTCTGCTCCTACTTTACACAGGTGGGAGATCTCACCTGCATGCAGGGCAATGCTTGCCCTGCTCCCTTCTTGACTTCTGCAAGGAAGCCTACTCCTTATTACTGCCTACACACAGCTGGCAGCTATCCCCCCAACTCCTGCCATGGTCTCTTCTGCCCCCACATCACTTCCCAATTGCTCAGATCATGCATACCTATGGAGCCTGTCCAGGGATTAACCCAGCATTTCAGCCTGGCCCCATGAAGCTTACCTCTGCCACTGAGGAGCAGACCTATTCCTACCTGGACTTCCATTACATCCCCACCCAGACCCTCCTTTTATTGTCTTGCAAAGTATCACTGGTGATCTGGATGACAGGTGGTAGTGAGAGAGACAGAGTAGGTAGGTAGCATGAGGATGAGTCTCCCTCCACTCAATGGTGCAGACCCCCATGCTTCCACCTGCGATAAAAGCTTGGCTCAAGGGCTGACTTTCAATTGATTGCAGTTTTTGCTGCTCTGTTATGTATGAAACCCTGAGTATGAACCAGGTTGTCTAGGAATAATTTAGTACCTGGCTCTCCATGAATGTGCAGTTCACTGCTGGAGAGAGGCATCCCCCTTCCTTCTGAGCTCCAGCCTCAGTGATGATCAGCTATCCTAAATGACCCTGAGGCCGGCTATCCCTGGCCAACCAGGGATCCACAGCACTGTAGCACTGTTATGGTTAGGTAGGATTCTGACTAAGAGACATTCATTCATAATCCCACAGATGATAGCTTTTAACCTTTGGATCCTCATCCAAGCACATACACCAAATGTGTGAACCTGCAGTTCCTCTCATACTGAGCAAGATTACTATTTCAACAAGACATCATCAGTAGGGTGAAACTAACCTCTCTCTCAACAGTCTAAACCCAGCTCACATTCCCTATTAGTAGGTGAATAATCCAACAATTGGTGAATTTTGCGTCAAGATGATAGGAAGAGATAACAGTGAAGAATCAAAAAGTGACATCATTATGAATGTTTGGCTGCTACAAGCCAATTATGTCTGTGGTAATGTTTTAGACACCTCCTGCTTAAAACCCAAAAAGTGAGGAGGATCATGAGGCCCTGCTTTCACAATCTGTATTCTTACTGCAAAAGTAAGCTTTTGACCTTCTGACCCAAGGAGCTTTCTGCCTTCCCTGAACTCAACTTCGGACAACTTCATTACTCCTTGACAGGGGTACCTCCCCAGTCAAACTCCCTACCTGACACTGCCCCTGGATCAGGTTTTGCCTCTATGCCTGGGCATTTGGAGCCAAATCTTGCCCCCCAGCTCATCAAGTAATTGAAATAATGATAAGAGTAGTGGTATTTTATTGGTGGCTGAGGCCTCCCACTTCTACACCTCTCATGTCTCTTCACAGCACCATAGAAGAGTAAGCTCAACAGGATCTTCTGTCCCACTGGTTCTGCAAAGCCCATTGCCTTGGCAGTGGTTTTGCTAGATAGTAATTAAGGACAGTCAGAATTTCATTTGGTCATTCATACACATCACTAATTAACTGATAAGATGTTACTACTACCTTTTTCCTGAACTTTGTTGAATTTCTTCACTTTGACATTCAGAGCATTGGGCAGAAATCACACTGCTTCAACACCCATCTTAGGCCTTCACAATGCTTTGTTTCAATTAAACAGACGGATTTCCATGATCCACACAAGTATTACCAGCTATGAGTTGAAGGATGATGTGGGATGCCTGTCATGAATTAGCACATGCCACAGCCAGGATGATCCACAAGAAGGGCCTGGGACCCATCCAAAGTCACCACCACCACCCCGCCCCCTCCCTACAAGGGGGTATGGTGAGGAGTGAAGCCTCATCCACCTATCATACATGTCCAGCACCACTTCACACTGAAACCCAACCATTACAGTCCTCAGAGCCAATCTTTATCCTGAAGTCAAGAAGTTGCCTTGCGGGGGAGTGGCTTAGCATGAGCCTTGATTGGCAGCACCTTCTTTCAGCTCTGCCTTATCATATCTTTTATGTCAGGAATTTTTTATTTTAACTAACTAAAAAATATTTTTTTATGTATTTGTTTTCTTCTAATTGTCTAGTTAGTTAATATTATAATATTTTTTTAAGTTTTTTTAATTTTTCCTGTCAAATATTAATAGATTAGCTTCCGGCATTTGTTACCAGCATGAGCTTCACACAATCCTCTCATCAGGACTCAGCAATAAAAAAAGAGTTTCAAACTCTTTTAACCACTGTTCAGGAACTATCAACAGAAATTGACAAAATTGACATGAAGATTGATGCTTTTAAAGAAAATACTTCTCACCAAATGGAGACTTTTCATCAAGACCTTAAACAGCGGAAGAAACAAATTACTGGTATTGAATAATTTCTAAGCGACATGGATACTAGAATACAAGAAAATGAGCATAATTTAGAATTTCTTCTCAAAGAAAATACCCTGCTTCAATCAAAAATAGATGATCTAGAAAACAGAACTCGTAGAAATAACATCAGAATATTTGGGTTACCTGACAATATAGAAGAAAATAATATAGAAAAAATTCTTAACCTCATGGATTGTAGAAATTTTACAACTACCTGAAGCACTTTCTTTTGGTATAGAAAGATCCCACAGGTCCTTGTCTACATCCAAAACTACCAGAAGCAACTCCTCAAAATCAGTAATAGTTCAATTTTTATCTACTCATGACAAAGAAATAGTTTTGAAAACTGTTTGGTCTATGTCACCTATCAAATACAAAGATAACACCATATGTTTCGATAATGACTACTCTGCTTCTGTTATAATTAAAAGGAAACAATTTTTACCATTACTTAAAGAACTTAAAAAAGCACAAATAAAGTCTCACCTGCTTTTTCCAGCAAGGTTGAGAATCTTCCTTCAAGATGGTCCAAAGATATTTGAGGAACTAGACACAGCTATCAAATATATAAAATCAAACAAAATACTGGAAAAATAGATGAAATGGACTGGGCTAGTCCAAGCCTTAAGAAAATTGTTGAAAATGACACATGGAAAACAGTAGAACACAAGAAGAAGCTCAAAAAATAATTTTATGCATCAAGGAATTTATATTCCTCTATTTTTTTCTTCACAAATGATTTTTCTCATGACCCAGCAGTCACGGAAAATAAAAATGGTTCAACAGGTGAGTGTTGTTATATTCTTTACTGTATAGTGGTTCTAGCTTGTGTTTCCATTGATTTATATTAGATACTAGTATCTTGTATTTTTCTATAACTTTAATAATAATTTTAGTTGTTTTAGCCTTAGCTTTCATTATTAATCCATATAGTCTATATCCTATCTAAACTAACACTATAATATATTCTATATACTAAAGGATAGAAAATCTGTTTATTGTTTCTAGTTTACATATATTTCTGACTACAGTAATTGCACTAGTTTAATTTTGTTTTCTTTCATTGATACTAAGTAGCTATATTTTGACTTAACTGTATTCTAAGAGTTCCTTTGGCTGTCTTTACCCTTTATTTAGTTAAACTAGTGCATGTACTAATTGTTTTAAGTTTATTCTTCCCATAGTCTTTATGCCCTTTTGATTATAAGTTTTACTTATATGTCTTCGAATGGCTGTAGGAATTGTGTGTTACAGGAGCTGTTGATGATTTTTTTCTGTTGTCTCACTGCTGTGTTTCTGCCTGATTGCCTGCTTCAGTTAAAGTAATTGAGTGTGTGTGTTTATTTGTAGTACTGGAAAGCATAATCCTTATTTCTTTTGTGATAATATGGTTGGTTTTCTTATTGCTTGCTTGTTGCTTGCTTGGGGTTGATGTTATTTTTGGATGTTTTGCTGTGTGTTACTGTAATGGTCTGGTTAAGCCCCATTCATTGGTGACTTTGGGTTTATAGTGGACTTGCAGGCACGGTGGTTTAAAAAGTTGTTTCTTTTCCCCTTTCTCTCTCCGTTTTTTCTTTTTTCTCTCTTTTTTTCCCCTTCAATGCTTTGGCTTGAAGAAAAGAAGGCTTTGGTGAACTGCTGAAATGTCTCGAGAGGCTCTCGAGACAGCTGGAACCCTCAGTTGCTGTCTCTTCTGCCTGCAGTTTCCCGCTGAAAGTGGAGCTGTCTGAAGCATCTATGGCTCAACGTATAGACTCACGCACCTTTGAGCAATTCCTTTGAGCAACATGACATCACCTTCAGTTCATTGGTCCCTTTTGAATGGTAGGATCTATATCCTTCTTTTCCTCGTACTAAGCAACAAGATGTACATTGTCCTGCCCCCTCCATAAAGGTAAAACCTTCACAGATCCCTTTATAAAGACTTAATTTCTGCAAGATACATTGTACGTTAACTCATGAAGTAACTGATCTGTTAGCTTATTTAATGGATTAAAAGGGTCTATTTAAAGTAAAGCTAATTCAGCTTTCTTTCCATTATAATAGATTGCTTGTATGTGTATTAGTGTTATGTAGTTTGTAGCTGTAAAACATTTACATAGCAGTTTAAAAAAAGTGCTTACATGTTACTAGAGACTAGTCTATGAAACAAGGTTTCATTTTGTTTAATTTTTAACTTCAAATTACTTTAATGCAATTTTATTTACACATGTTACTCTTCATGTTCTCCTGAAATGTGTTAATGACATGACATGGTTTAATGACTAGTGGAATTGATGCCATCTACTTTGTTGCAGCTTTTGGAATTTGCTTAGAGTTCTTAAATTAAGCAGATTAGATTCATTGTAACTGTTTGTTTATAGATATATTTGTATTTTATACAAGTACATGCATATTGATGACGTAGGAAGGAGGGAGGGAAAGGAGAAGGTGAATAAAAGAAAAACGAGTTTTGATGTTCTTTTGCTATATATTACAATGTGGGTACAGCTTCAGTTGCAGGTTTGGGAAATGTTATTCATATTTTATGTCCTAGATTATATGTTTAACTATGCCTCTTGCTTTAGGTAGATTTTTAGCTTAACTACATATATTATATTCACTATAATATTATATTTTTCTCATTAATTAATGGTTTGGTATAGTTTTGGCTTATAATAAGACAACTTAAGAAACAGGGAAAATCTGGTTACATTTGTTTTTACAGTAGCCTTCTTGCATGTCTGTTAGCAATCATGATATATTTTTCTATATATCAAGTGAAGCTCTTTTTGTAATGACTTGATTATATAGTGACTTCTAAAGCAGGGTAGGATTGCTGTATCAGAAAATGTTATTACTCTGGAGATTTGCTGAATGTTGAGTTCTTTTTTTTTTGTATATTACAGACATTATTATTTAAAAAGCCATGTTTTTAATTATATAATAGATTATATTGAGGTGGAGCTTGATTGAAATATGCTGCTAGCTGGTTTGTTGATTTGGGTGATTAATGTCACTCAAATTAGGAGTTTATAACTCCAGGTGGGGTGTAGATGGTCTTAATGTTAGAAGATTCTATATCTACCTTTTGTTAATATTTTTTTCTGATGTTCACTAAAACAAGTATAGTAAAATATTATTCATATAGTTTTAATTTTAAAGTTTTTATCTATATTTCACACAATATATATTGCTGTATTCCCTACATTTTTCTAATGTCATCTCACAGGTCAAAGTTCATTATATGTATTAATCAGTATTTGTTACACCATAATACACATAAGGTATGATAGTTTTACATTGTATGTCCCGTAACATAAATGGATTAAATAAACTCAATAAGAGAAGGTCTTTAAACAGGTATCTTCAGCTGAATAACTCACAATTAATCGTTTTGCAAGAAACTCATTTGATTGAGGATGATGTTTCCAAATTAAAATCTAAATCTTTTTCATTACTTACTAGTTCTGAGCACCCCCCCCAAAAAAAAAAGAGGTGTTGCAATACTCTGGAATAACAAATTACATCTACCTAAAATAATAGACTTATACAAAGATAATAAAGGTATGTAGCTTCTACTGTCATAGAATTTAATAATTTAATTTTTACTCTAATTAACATGTACTGGATGCCTGGCCTTGGACAGAGCTCAGCACAACACTATATAGATCATATTACTCAATTTTTTAAAGGCAATGTTATATTAGCTGGTGATTTTAACTGCATTTTTGATAGTTCTGACTCTACTTCTAATGGTAAGAGAAGAGTTTCGAGCTCAGCCAGATTACTAAACGGATTTTCAAATTCCTTCTTATTGAAATATATTAACAATTATGCTAACTTCAATTCCTTGTTTTCTACATTCTTTTCACACAGACACAATACATTTTCAAGAATAGACAGAGTTTTTATCTGTAACAGTCTAACAGATTCTTTAAGCAATGTAAAAGTTATCACGTCCCTTTTCAGACCACAATACAATAACCTTTGATATATATATATATATATATATATATATATATATATATATATATATATATATATATATATATATGCATGTATCAATGTTCAGATAAAATGGATACCAGCATACATCAGCAAGTTAAAAGATTTTAATTCCTTCATACTAGAAGAAGTTCATAGTTTCTTAGAATTTAACTCCAACACTAATACACCTGAAATCTTTGTCTGGGATGCAATGAAGGCATATTTATTTGGCAGAATAACAGATTGGTATAAAAAAGGACTTTTGTAGGATAAAGATTTAAAAGAGATACAAGCTAAACTTGATATTCTGAACTTTGAGTTATCAAAAAAATCAACATGAAAAATCCAAACTAGATGAATTAAAATCTCTAAATAAGAAATACCTAGAGATTCTAAACCATAAAACTATGATTAGTCTAGAAAAATGTAAGTGTATTAATTTTTCAATAAATCCTAGATCTTTGAATATATTAGCTAACAAAGTTAAAAGATTAAACACAATTAATCACATTAAAGAAATATATTCATCTCAAAAGAAAAAAGGTATTTGATATAAATAACATATTAATTGAATTTAGAGAATTTTTACTTAAACTAAACCAATCTTTTGCACCAATAAATCCAAAGAAAGATGTTCAAACTTTTATTAATAAACACTCCAAAAAGAGATTAACAAAAGAACAAACTAAGCTTTTGGATAGACAAATTTTGTTAAAAGACATTCAAGAACAAATTAATATACTCAAACAAAACAAAGCACCAGGTAACAATGGTATTATTCCAGAAATCTACAAGTTTCTACCCAGTGAAGCTATTACATTGTTATTTTCAGTTTTTAATACCATACAAATTAATAATACTATCCCTCCATCATGGAAATATACATTAATTTCTCCCATTTTAAAATCAGATAAAGACCCTGTAAAGTGTAGTTCATATAGATCTATATCGTTATTAAACACGGACT
Organism: Protopterus annectens; assembly: GCF_019279795.1. Classification (NCBI taxonomy): domain Eukaryota; kingdom Metazoa; phylum Chordata; order Ceratodontiformes; family Protopteridae; genus Protopterus; species Protopterus annectens. The sequence continues at coordinate 1,784,843,302 of NC_056741.1, read as the reverse complement.
ATAAATTGCTTCTATCCGTATATGCAAAGAGACTTAAACATTTTCTTTCCAACCTAGTGGATGAAGACCTAACTGGCTTCATAATAAAAAGAAAAACATGTGACAATATCAAAAGAATAATAACCTTAATAGAATCAACTAAATACCTAAAAAATAACCTAGCTATAGTTAGCTTAGACATAAATTGTGCCTTTGACATGATCAAATGGGGTTACCTTTTTATTCTTCTACGGAAACTTAGGTTCTCAAATAATTGTATAAATCTCATCACCCAGTTATATTCAGGCTCTCTTGCTTATGTTAAAATTGGTTCTAATACATCACAGTCCATACCTATTGCTAAAGGGACTAAGAAAGGCTGTCCTTTATCCCCTCTTTTATTTACTTTAGTTAGGGAGCCTTGGGCAAATTTGATAAGAGAAAATAGTAATATTAAAGGTTTTGAAATGAGTTTTAATAAATCTTCAAAGATGCAAATGTTTGCAGATGACATTCTAATTACTCTGGGGGGCAAAAATCCAACAATTCAAGAATTATTTAATGATATAGATTATTTTCAAAAAACTCAGGTCTAGAATTTAATCACAATAAAACAAAGATCTTGTTGAATATAATATTCAAAAGGAATTTGAAAAATATATCCCGCAATCCCAGCAAATAAAATATTTAGGTATAATTATTGCCAAAAATATAAAAGAGATTCAAAAACTGAACTTCGATAATAATTTAACGGAAACAGATAAACTAAGAGAGAGAAGAAAGGAGCCACTTTTGAGACTTTAAGTATTTTTCCTCTGTTTATTTGCTAAGTTTTTCTGCATAGCCACCTATTTTGAGCATTTTCTGGCTTGTTAAATTTGATTTCTGCATTAGTAACTGTATTTAGAGCACAACCTAGAGCTGTTTACTTAATTTCCTGTTTGCACTTATTTTTAAAATTGTTTTTTTCTCAAAACTTGCATTTTATCTGTCTTTAGCCTAGCACTCTTATGTGGGGTCATTTACTGCACTGTTATAACTTGTTGATACATGTTAACCTCTGCTATCTCTGAAAAAACAAAAAAACAAAAAAAAATCTTGCTTTTTTCCCACTTTTCTGAGATTTAAAAAAGTTCAGTTACAGGCTTGCTGTTCTTGAACTGTTTGTAAGTTTCTGTGAGGCCATTTTTGCTTGGGCTAAAGGAAAGTCTCTCTGTTGATCAGTGGCAGTGAAAAATATTGAGCAGCCCGCCTGCCCCTGTGGGAGTGGTTACTGACTTGAAACTGTAGTTTTATTGGCCATTTTGGGTCAATTCCAAAACTCCTTCATCTTCCTCTCTTAAAACCGTCTTTTGCACGGTTTTGTGCGTTTTTGAGCATAGCGCAACATCGGGCAGCGCCACCTAATTGGGTTTAAACTATTCCTGGCTCCACAAAGTCTGCTCTTCACTTTTTCCCTTAGAACTGCTCTGTCTCTCAATTTAAACACCATATTCTCATTCTAAGGCCCTTCACTGGTCCAATTAAGTAATCCTACAAATTAGCACTATTAAACCATAAGCACTACTTACTCTTATACTCTCTACGATTACCCTGTCCTCTATTGGTCCATCTTAAATTCAGTTTCCCTATTACTCTAGCATGTCCAAAGGTCAGTCAATGGTTTCCTCTCCAGACCAGCTGGTGAATCTGGGAATTTTGAGGCAATGTTACAACTGTCTCATGTACACGGACAACCCTCTCCTCCTCCAAGCAGGTTCAAATATATGTGAGAGATGCAACTATTTAGCCAAACTGGAGGCTGAGCTCTCTCATCTCAAAACTGGTGTAACCAGTCAGGAGGAGAAGGTAACCTCACACAACACAATTCCAGTATCACATAGTCCCACCACATCAGCGAACCAAACACATAAATACACAAAAACATACTCGGAGGCTCTAAATAAAAATCTACCTAAGCAACAGAGACCTCCAAAGCAGACATCCAAGTAAACGCTACCTCAAAACAAAACACACACAACACATAACCCACAAAGTCAGTGTGCCAAGCAGCTACAGCCCCTAAGGCTGAATAACACACCTGATACTCTTGTTATAGGTGACTCTATTGTCAGACACACTGACGTCCCGCTCACCAGGCTGAATAAAGAGAAGGTCACGGTGAGCTGCCTGTCAGGTGCTAGGATCCAACACATAACGCAAGCACTCAGGTCACTCCAAAGCAAATACAAATATGACTCAGTCATTGTACATGCTGGTGTGAATGACCTGAGACGTACCTCCCTGGACTACATGAAAAGAGACATAGAGGAGCTCTCTGATCATGTAGCCCAGGCTGGTATGACCCTGACCTTGAGCAACATCTTACCCTCACCTAGAATGATGCCACAGTACAAAGACAAAATGATCAATTTTAACAATTGGCTAAAATGTTGGTGTCATTCAAAGGGGATCCAGTGTCTATCAACTTGGGATGACATACTCGACAAGCCACGTTGCTTCACTAGGGATGGCTTGCACCTGTCACCTTTGGGCTTTCTGATATTGGCAAAGGCTCTTGCCACCCCCATAGTGCCTTTTTTAGGCAAGGCTCAAAAGTCAAACCCACCCCCATAGACAGCACAAGGAACAAGAAACTAAGGGTAATGCTGTTAAATGCCAGAAGTCTTAACCTCAAGATGCATGCACTCAAAGCTCTCCTCAGTATGGAGAACATCGATATCTGTGCAGTGACAGAAACCCGGTTCAAGGCTCCAGAGAGCACCCCAGCACTACCAGGCTATACCTCATATCATGCTTTTCGGCCCCAAAACCCAGACTGAACCACAAAAGGAGGGGAAGTTTCCATATTTATCAAGGATATCCACACCTCCAGGTTAGTGGCATTGCACGAAGTATCGGAGACCATCTATGTGCAACTAACAGTGGGCAAGACTGCTTTTCAGTTTATAGCATCCTACAGACCACCCTCTCAAAGTCAGGAATCCCATTCGGCTTTCCTGAAAACATTGGAGAACATGAAGATCTCTCCGAACACCATTATATTGGGCAACTTCAACTACCCAAACATTGACTGGGAGCACTACTCAAGCCCCAGCACCTTAGCCCAAAGATTCCTGGAAATTATAAACTCAAATGCTATGGAACAACTAGTCACCACTCCCACAAGAGGGACAACATACTAGACCTGATCATTACCAACATGGGGACTCTATGCTCCACACCAGAAGTATATCCCTCATTGGTAAGATCAGACCATAAATTAATTTCACTGGATGTCCACATCCCGACCCCACCCCAGCCCAGAAAACCACAGTGAAAAACTTCTCAAAAGCAAACTTCTCACTTCTCAAAACCGAAGTGGAATCCTTCAAGGCCCCAGGGCCAGTGGAAACTACAGCCCAAACTGCAGAATCCTATATAAATGCATTCTACGGACATCTCCAGGAATGCATGGATCATGCTATCCCAAACAAAACCAAGACCCAATCATCCAAAGGCAGGCATCCAGTCTGGTGGACCCCTGCCATAAATAAACTGTACAACAGAAGGAGGAAGCTACTACATGATAGAGCAAAATCCCTAAGAGGGAAGGCATCTCTGATCAGTACTAGCAAAAAATTACGATCACTCATAAAATCCTCCAAGGCCAGCTTCGAGAGAAAAATTGCACAGGACACCAAAGACAATCATAAGGCTTTTTTCAGTTATGTTAGAAACCTGGGATGCAACTCCCAGACTTGTTCTGAATTGATTCTAAACGACAAAAAATACACAGAACCCACAGACATCGCCAATACCCTGGCAGACAGGTTCAGTGCAAACTTCTCCACCCCCCCCCAAAAGAGCAAGTATCTATCCCGGCAGAGGGCTGCCTCCCAAACATCTCAGATGCTCAGGTGAAGGCTGCCCTCTCCAAAGCAAAAAACACTGCTTCCATGGGACCAGATGGCATCCCAGGTTGCGTCCTACATGAACTACAAGAGGAACTAATCCCTCAAAAGAAACAGCTATACAATCTCAGCCTCACTACAGGATATGTGCCCACAGAATGGCGTACAGCAACAGTGGTCCCACTCCACAAAGGTGGAGCCTCTACGGACCCTGGAAACTATCGCCCCATAAGCCTGACTAGCTTAGTCTGCAAGGCTATGGAGAGGATCATCATGGAGCTCATAAACAAAGACATTGGGGACCTACAGACACTAGATCCTACCCAGTTCGGCTTTGTCAAGGGCAGATCCTGCCTTTTGAACCTGGTTGACTTCTTTGAAACAGTCACCAAAGCCATAGATGAAGGGAAGGTAGTCCACACAGCCTATCTGGACCTTGCAAAGGCATTTGACACAATACCCCACTCGGGCATCATAGATAAGCTATCCAGCTTAAATATAAACCCCTATGTCACAAGATGGGTCACAAACTGGCTCAAAGACAGAACCCACAGAGTGAGAGTTGCTGGAGCCATGTCAGACTCGAAACCGGTCACAAGTGGCGTCCCACAGGGTTCTGTCCTGGGACCACTCTTGTTCGGTATATACTTTTCCGAGGTACAGGCAAACATGGGAGGACTATGGCTCACCAAGTTCACAGACGACTGCAAACTGGGCGCCATAATCAACTCTCCAGCTGACACAAACATCCTCCAAAAAGGTCTCACAGAGACAGATAACTGGTGCCAGCACCATGGTTTAAAGCTAAATGCCAAAAAATGTATAGTCATACCCTTTGGCAAAAACAATGTGCCCACAAATTACCACATAGGCGTAAACCCATTAAGTACAGAGAAAGTTATTAGGGACCTGGGGACCCAAGTTGATAGCAGTCTCTCCTTTGAAAACCACATTGCCAAAGTGGTTAGAAAGACCTTCTACATAGCCCACCTCATCACGAAGGGTTTCACATCTAGACCAAGAGAGGTAATCGTGCCCCTTTATTCATCCCTCATCAGGCCCATCATAGAATACAATGCCCCTTTTGGGATGTACCTTACCCGACACCTGCAGCAATTAGAAAGACCCCAAAAGTATCTCACCAAGAGGATCAAGGGTCTCAAACAGATGCCATATGCTGCTCGGTTAAAAAACTCCAGCTCTACTCAGTTGCATACCGCCTACTTCGAGGTGATCTATGCCTGACATACAAAGCTATGTCAAATCCAGAATTAATGGACATGCTCCACCTCAGTAGATCTAAATCCCTTAGAGCCACACGCTCAAGGGACTTGAACCTCAGCACAAAAATAAATAGAACTTGCTGGAGGGACAGGTTCATAACCCAGAGGCTCCCTTCGCTCTGGAATAGAATTCCAGTTCATGTGAGGCAGAGCACCTCACTGAATCTTTTCAAGAAGAATCTCGATAAGTGGATGGGGGATCGTAGGTTTGTCCCAGGGATTACTCCTGTGTCACTATTGACAGAGGCACAGTAAACTAAACCTTAAAAAGAGCACAGTATACTCAAATCAAGGGGTGGTGTAAGCCATACAGAATCGGGCTAGGCTTATAATTGCCCCAGGGCAGATAGCCTAATATGAACCTATGAACCTATGAACCTATAATTCAAAAATGGTCTAAAATAAAATTCTCAATAGAGGAGAAACTATCAATTATAAAAAATCATACTTTTACCAAAAATTCTATACATTGTACAATCAGTCTCTATCCCCCCATCTTATACAATAATCAAAAAATTTAATAATATGATTAAAAAAATTCTTTGGTTCCCAATTAAACGTAGGATTTTTCTAACATACCATATTTATAGCTGGAATAATGGTGGTGTTGCCTTGCCAAATTTGGAACTATATTCAATTTACTCAGTTATTAAAACCATGTTGTATCTTATAGATAATAAATACTCAGCAAAATGGAAGGATTTTATTTTGTCTTCATCACAAACTTTAAATAATAATAACAATAACATTTTAAACTAAATCTAGTAAATAACAACTTCATATGGATTTTGAAAGAATATTTTTCTCTTAGTCCCACCCAAAACTTTATTTCAAACTATATTAACATCATTTTAAAATCTTATAAAATGTAATTCATAGGTTTCAATCATATGAAAGGTGGTTATTCCTTATTTTCCCCATAGCATATACACAGGGGGTTGTATTTACTACTAATTTTCATAAAATGTCAGTATTTGAACCAAAAAACATCTGATTTATTGGCATAAAATGTTAGAAAACAATTAATTGTAATCCATCAATACTTTGTTGATATAAAATTACTTTGATTCATCTTTATGGCTTGATTTACAAGAAGCTAGAAATTATATCAAAAATAAATTTGATTTAATACCTTCCTCAGCTAAAAATTTAATTCCTAAACTTATTCAGTACTTGATTACTTTTACTCAACAAAATAACTCAATTAAAATTAGCCTGTCAATTATATATAAAACTATTAAAACTGATTTAGATATAATTCCAGACAATTATTGGAAATACTTCTCTGACATTAATAAGTGTAACCCCACAGATAAAGAGAAATCAAATTTTCTTCACTCAGCAGGTAAAACTACTTCATCACCTAAATGGAAAATATTTACCTGGAGATTTTTGAATAGATCCTTTATTACTCCACATAACATAAATAAGATGTATAACAAAACACTCTTTGTTGGAGATGTATGAATGTATAGAATGCTGATTGGGCACATATATTTTATGATTGTTTACATATGAAAGAATTCTGGGAAGATATCAACTCTTTCCTCCAAGCATTATTCACTGATAACTTTTTACTTACCAAATCATTAGTTTTATTTAAAACTCCAGTCCCACCTTGTGTTAAGCTTAGTAAATATACACTTCTTTGGTCTGTACTGTCCATAGACAGGAAAGAAGTTACACGAAACTGGAAATCATTACGTATCCCCTCTTTTCAAAACTTTAAAGATCTTCTGGAAGTATCCAAACTAGAATCAATGACAAGCATAGCTAGATCTTCTAGGAATACAGCAGTATATAATCAATGAAAGAATATAACTGAATTATTAGAAAATTAATAATAGAAATATAATATTCAATTTTTTATTCACTTGTTTTAGCTTATTTTATTTGTCTATAGCTAAGTGAACATCTGTGTACATAGTTTATTGTCTTAATTTTGATCCTTTATATCAATGTTCTTGTTTTTATCTGTTTCATCATAAAATATGATTAGTTTTTTGTTAATAATTGTATTTTAAGAAATGCTTTCAATAAAATTTATTGCAAAAAAAAAAAAGAAGCTGCCTTGCCAACTTCCCTGAATTACATTGTTCTAACATGCCAGAGGCTGTACACCTTGAAGACTTGCTGTGGATATGGGTGTAGCCTACAGCAGGACTTCCAACTTCAACACTGGATTTTCAAGAGACAGAGAGATCTCACCTGACACCTCTGGAACCACAATGCTTTCCAGAGCACTGGCCCTTCTCAGAGAGACAAACTCATTCCACAGCACCCAACCCTTTACAAATAAAAGAGAAGTCTCCCAAGAGCCCTTAGTGGATTTTGTAGAATCATTTGCCTCACCATTATGGATGCTACAAGGCACCGCTGCATGCCACTCCAGATTTTGGGATCTGACCCTGACTTCCTTTAAAGCTGCTGAGGGAAACTTCAAAGGGAACCATCTACTCAATGGTTCTATTAGTCTTTCACCCCTACACCCATGCCAGGCGACCAATTTGCAAGTCAGGACCACTACGGACCTCCAGCAGAGTTTCCTCTGAATGCACCAAAAGGAAGCATTGGTTAATAAGACTCAAAATAAATAAATAAATGAATAAATGAAATGAGAAGCTTTATTACAACAAAAGCACTTTCGTTTCACAAAATGTAAAACTTCCTCAGATAAAACCCTATACCTTAAATTCACCATTTAAAAAAAATTAAAATCCATTACATGACAGGATACATCAGTAATTTAAAGTGATGTTACACAACAGATCCTACAAAGCAGAGTCAGAGCTTATTTACCAAAGTTATCACTTAGGACAAATATTATTCATCAAAAACTGAAAAAATCTAAGATCATTAGTTATGAAACCAAAACTAGTATGTTAATGTTTTCAGTTTAAGCAATGAAGCTATAGTAATATGATCATTCAACCCTTCAGTTTTTGATGAATAATGTTCTTTTTTGGTTTGTCTCAGTTTCATCTGACTTCACCTTGCTCAGGCATAGTTCACCATCTTTTGGGTCCCATCAGGTACATTCCAACTCACCCAGGAGACGGGGGACACAGGTCAGTGGTGCACCCCCTGCATAGATCAAGGGGATGCCACCTTAGCTGGTGTGCACCAGCCATCACTTTAATCATGCTGTGGGATCTCCAGCCCATCCCTGGACATGTACACCTGTTAGACCCCTTGGTCTGTGTTTGAAGATGGGATAGGAAGGTCACCTACATCACTGCAGACCCTGAGCACCTGCAGTAAGCCTCCTGGCCCAGCTGCAAGATGACACACCAAAAGGGCTGGACAGAGGGGGAGGAGAGTGCTACAGTGCTCATATTACACAATTCCATGGCAAAGCAAGAGCTGCTACCACAGGTTGTAACATTCCCCTCCAGAGAGGGGAGTCAGCTTCTCAATGGCCTTCCCAGCCAACCCAGAGCTCATCACTGCACACCACCATGGAAGAAATGCACCTAATGGTAGCCAATCTTCTCAGGACCAGTCCCTTAACCCTCAGAGGGGGAGGGGAATTAAAGTTCCTGGGCAGCCAATGTGGCTACAGAGTTGTGCGGACCCCACTCATTTTTCCTCTGAAAAGTTTCACATCCTCTTGAACTCACTCTTCTAAGTTCTTTTCAACTCTCCCTTATGGTACTTGTCAACTATCGGTCTCATGCCAGTGTTTAGCATTTGATGGAGTTTATCACCCTTTGGGCTGCATTCACAAACAATCCAAATGCAAGAAGACCTGATCCTAGCAAACCAGGGGCCACTACCAACCTTACTCCATCTGCAGACTGAGCTTTGATGACAAGAACTTGGGCCTCGAGCAGCACCATGGAGATTCAGTGGGTTACCACATCTGATCTGAGGTGATGTTCTGAGATGGTCATAAGGGGACCAGGGTGCTTCCTTTTGTGGAGGAGGGCTGCCTGATGCCATGTGGGGTATGGGAATAGGGTAGGGGAGTGTCCCACCACACTCTTTGGTCAGAAAGCCAGTTGATAAACTACTGACAGCCTCCATGAGCAGGCCAGATGTATGCCACCACTCTCCCATCCATAGGATGCACAGAACCCATGAGCTGGAAAGTCCTTCTGGTTTGTGTTGGGCTCACTCCTGGATGGGGGGCAGGGGCTCCTCTGTCCAAGTCTCACCTTGGGGAGGGGGGAATCTCAAAGACCTTCTGACACCCCACCTATTCCATCAAGTTGACACCCACATGAGTGATTAAAGGTACAATAACTATCATATAGGCATAGCCTTGGGTATACAAAATGTTGATGATCCATGTGTCCTACAATTTACATTAGTTCATCTGGCTACTTGCATTCTTAATCGATGTATGAGCTGAGTAATCCACCGCTCAGAGTCCTACAGATCTTCTCTTTCACTCTGCCCAGCCTGGTCCCCACTCTGTGATGTGGGCACAGATTGTCAACATCATTGCCAACAGATAAAGCACACCAAGAAAAGCAGGCAAGGTTTCACAGGAATCATCATGGACATGTGGGCTGGGCTTTCTGACCCACTTTGTAAGTGGGCAGGGTCTCCTGAAGTGATCAGGAGTGTCACTCTCTTCAGCCAGAGATAGCAGCCTTGCCAGCTGTCTGGATCTTTAAAATGGAACCCCACGGGAAGCAAGGCATCCTCACAGGTACCTGTAATTGGGATTGAGGGGGAAAAGGCACCTGTACTACTGGGGTGGCCACATACAGAGAGAAGAGGAGGCACATTCCCTCCCAGTACAGCACCCTTTTCCCAAGGAGGTTACTCACAGTGTACAGTAGATGGCACCATGACATGGGTGCCCCTTCACAATTGTCCCCTTGTAGTGAGGCTGAGGAGGAGTACCCAGTATGGTCGGGGTCTGCACTAGCCCAACACCACCACCCTTTTCTGCCCCTACCACCTCCTTTGGAGGTGTGGTACCCTGCCAACTGCCATATGGACAGAACCCCCTTAATGGCCAAAATCTGTGAGAGCAGGCTACCAGGCTCACCCCAAGATTCACAGATTCAGTCGCACTGGTATTCACTGGGGAAGCAGAAGGCAAAAGAGAAGAGAGGCATATCTGGGGAAAGCCCCATCCCAGGACCGACCACAGAATTAATGATCATTTGGCAGGTTCAGCTATGGAAACTTTGCTACAACTTTTACTTTATCAGTATAATCAAGTTTGATTGTCTTCTTGGTGCACCAGTGGGGCCATGAACAATGCCAGATGGGCTGATCTGAGGGCCTTACTAAACCACCTAATCAGTAGTAGTAACTGGTGGTGTCTACAAAGGAAAGGCATATTAATGTAAGCTTATGACCCACGCTTACCTGGAATTCTTTGTCCATGATGAATTAATTGCAATCTACAGTCCCTATCAGGAATTAGTTTCTATGGATTATTTGGACTTGCTGTACTGCAGTGGTGGTGCTGTGGTAGCATTATCACCTCACAGTAAGACGTTGTCCTGTTCAATTCTCAGCTAGAGCGTCTTCTGTGTGGAGACATGCGTGAATACGCATACCTTTGTTGAAGGTTGTGCGTCAGAGCCAGCAACTCGGCATGTAGAAATCTACTGCCAATCATTAGCGTACTGGAGTTCCGCTGTGGTGATCCCTAACCGGGAAAAGCCAAAAGACACAATGACATCTGGACTTGCTGGCCAAGGGTAGACACATGCTGATCCATTCGGTGTAGCATGCTTTCATCCCAGACATCTTAGGGCATCACAGGCCTGTTATTGCTCAATCTTGTGTGACTGAAAGCCACTAGTCCCTCTAAGAAGATGGAGATGACTGCAAAGCACCACATAACTAGTTTGCATTGTGGAGTCTCATTTGTTATTGGAGTTAACTAGACAAATCATTCCACCAACAAAGAAAAGCAACGAACCACAACCCACAAAATTGAGAAAGAGCTATCAATCTGCCAATCCTTTCCGTGTTTAGGCCAGGTGAGATTTCCCATGTCTCCACAGTCTCCACTCCTGACAGTGCGCTTCTATCAAGTCCTTTAAGTTTCAGATCTGTAACAATACTCTCTCCCAAAACTCAAAGACTTTGGTTTCCCAGAAGCTCTCCAGTGGGTCATAGGAATAACACCACCAGATCATTAGTCAAAATTGTTTATTGGTTAGTATCTGATCATCTTCAATTCTCTGATTTTTATTCTTGTTCAGTGAAAGCATTCTTGGCAAATGCTTTCACTTTTGCTCGGTTTGCACTAGTCCAAGGATTTCACCTTTATCAGCACAATACAAATGCCCCAGCCATCCCACTTAATCATGGCCCCAATTCTGAAAACCAAAAAAAAAATAGACCCAGTGTCCTTTTTCCTTATTCCTACCTGAAGTATTAAACCAAGTGTTCTGCTTTCCTACTTTAAACACTCTCATTTTTTCAAAGTAAATGCTTACGACTTCCAGCAGACACAATTAAGAGCAATAAGGAAGATCTGAAAGGCACGGGCTGGAGAGGTGGTAATTCGCCTTGCAGTGGACCACCAGCCCAATTCCAAGATCCAATTAACAGCTTTTTAACTGCAGTAACTTTAATATGCACTATTGGAGTCAAAATTACCACAGCTGCTGGCACCAGATTTGCCCTTCAATAGATCCTCGTTAAAATATTTAAAGTGTACTCATTCTGAAAACAGGTCCTCAAAAGAGTCCTGTATTGTTATTTTTCATCACTGCCTTCCTGACAGGAATGGTTAATTTACACACTGGCTGCCTTTCTTGAATGTAGTAGATATTTCTCAGGTTCCCTGTATGGAATCAAACCCTGACACCCCATCAACCATGATCACCATGGCAGGCACACATAGTACCACTGAAAGTTGATAGGGTAGGCAATCGAATGTTGCATCTCCAACACAACGGCATGCAATCAGCCTGAATTTATCTAGAGTCACCAAAGCTGCCAGGCTGAGACCTAGATTGGCTTTGGTTTGTAAATGCACACATTCCCTGAGGTTGTCACTCATCAGCTCCCACAAGCTTCCTAACCACTGCGGATCACTGGTGCCCTCAGGCCTTTCAGCTACACAGACCCACCGAATATGACTGACCCTATGGAAGTCCCCTTGGCTGCCAAGGGGCAGATGCATTATCACCTAGACTTCCAAATCTCCTGACTTATTGATCCAGAAACTTACGTGGGACTTAAGTCATTTTTTTGGGATTGACACCCCGCGAGCCAGGGATCTTTCTCTCCAGCTAGCTGCCCACCAATGTCAGATCATATGTGCCTCTTAGGGTCTTTGGTAGACCAAACCTTTATTTCTGCATAGTCCCATGGAACTTTCCTTGGCTGTCAAGGGGCAGATCTATTCTTATCTGGACTTCTGAGGAGAATATGTAGTCTCCCATCTAACTTCTGCCAAATGCTCCCTTCCAGATGTCTATCAGGGACCCACTGTCAACCTCCCCTTACATAGCCAGGAGCTGTCCTTGGCTGACCATTTTCTGCCATACACTCACTTCCATATTTCCACTGAGGGCACTACTTGACCTTTTTTCCTTACACAGGCTGCAGCTCTACTAAGCCGGCTGATTCCTCCCACATAATCCTTCCCAGTCATCCTTCAGGGAAGACCCCCCTTCAAGCTGCCATTTCAACTCAACCTGGAACCCTCACACCCTTTCTGCAGGCTCCTGATGCATTCTTTCCACTTCCATCTCTCCTGCAGGCTGCCTGATCATTGTGTATCATCCAACCCCTTGAGCATTCCCAGGAACTGACCCTCCAAACCTGCACAGACCCATAGAACTCCTCCTGGGCACTGAGGGGCAGATTTATTTATTATTTATTTAACATCTGTTGACTGGAAAAGTCCGACTAGGACAGAGCTTATTTTCAGTGGAGGCCCATGGAGAAATGCTCCAGACGCATGTCTTTGGAATGTGGAAGGAAACCGGAGTACATGGATGAAACTCATGTGGATGCAAGGAAGGCATGCAGACTCCATAGAGAAGCCATCCCAGCTGAGAATCAAACTGGAGGAGCTCTTGCTGTGAAGGTGACAACATTAACTGTTGCACCACTGTGCCACTCAGATCTATTGTCATCTAGATTTTCAAGGAGGGAACTTAGGTCTCTGGTGTGCACAAGAGACTTCTGAAGAAGGGATCCACTGCTTGACCCTCCTTACTCAGGCTGAATCACTCCTGGGCTGGCCACTTTCTGCTGCATGCTCCCATCCAGACTTCCAATGGGGCCACTGCTTGACAACCCTTACCCAGGTTGGAGTTCTCCAGGGCAGCAGGTTTCTGTTGCATGGTCCCTCCCAAACTTACCATTAGGCAATACATCCTCCAAGCTGCCATTTTAACATAGCCTGGAGACCTCACACCTCCACTGTGGGTTGCTGCCAGCATTTCCTCACCTTCTATCTCTCCAGCAGACTTCCTAATTGTTTCAGATCATAAATCCATTCAAGCCACCCAGAGCACCAACCCCACCAATTCTACCTGGTCCAATGGAACTCCCTTCAGCTGCTGTAAGGCACATCAGTTCCAATCCTGACTTCTGAATTCCCCATGTATTTACTCATCAAAAGCCTTAGAAGGCACTTAAGTAATTTCTTGGGGCCAGCAACCCAAGGCCCCTTGCTCTTGCTCTCCTTATGTCTGCCCCCCTCCCCAGTGTTGCATCATGCTTGTTTTCTTGGGCCTCCAGGGGACCTCCCCTCAATTCCAGCTGGCCCCATAGAATTCCCCATGGCCACCAAGGGGTAGTTCCCATCTAGACTTCCAAAGAGGGGACTTAGTCTCAAGTGAGCACTGTGGACTTCTGAGGAGGATGCCCACCACTGGACCTTCCTTACTAAGGCTGGCACAATCTTGGGCTGGATGCTTTCTGTCATAAGCTGCCTTCCAGATCTTTGTCACAGAAGACCGCCTCTGAACTACCATTTCATCACAGCCAGAAGGCCTCCTTCCCTGGCTACAGTATCCTGTCAGGGTCCCTTCTACCTCCATGTCTTCTGCCTTATTGTGTTGAATCATACATGCCTTTGAGACTCTCAGGGGACCATCCATCTCATTCTGGTGACCTTATGGAACTTTCCTCAGAAATGAATGGGCAGATCTGTTCTCATCTGAACTTCTGAATCACCTTATCCACTAACACTCTGGCCTCTTACACCTCTTACCATTTTATACTGAGCTTGTTGATCTTTACACATTAGCTTTTATACTGTTGTCATCATTTTTTTAGATGTAATCATGAGTTTAAGCCAGTATAAAAAGGATTCCTATTGACCCTGTGATGCCTCCAGTTACACCATATGCGTAGAACACCTGTCCATGAAACATCCTCTGAAATCATCCTCACAGTGTTTTACATTCATGGATTCAATCCAAGGAGACCAGTTTAGAGTTTTGGGGCTTACTTCAAATTTACACTGCTTTTGTATGATTTTCTTATGAAATACCAGCACATTGTTCTTTGATCGCTTTCTGCCACATGCTGCCTTCCACAATTCCACTCTTGCCAAGAAAATCAGGATAACAATACTGCACCTCTGCATGGCCTCTACGGTACACATGGTATATTAATTCCCCATGTCTCTTGAAGAACATTATTTTATTTTTTAGCATTAGCCTCATATAAAGCCATAGCTCTCACAATCCTGCAAGGCTGAGGGTAACTGACAAGTCTCTTTTTTCTTTTTTGCTAGAACCTTCTCACACTAAGCAAGGCCTGTCAGACAGTACTACCACTCCAAAAAGAAAGTGATACACGTGACAGGACATTTGAGAGATGTACATAACATGTCATAAGAAACAACACGTTCTCTGTCATGGCAGTAGTACCTCACAGACAGCCAGGAGATGGGAAATATAAATCATACAGAAAGTCACAATGCAGTATAGTTGTTAAAGACTAGAGACATCATTTTTATAAAGGGCACTGATACACCTTCACCATCTTTAAGCCAATTGTATAGAGATAAATATGCAAGCCCCACTCAGGCACACTGCAATGTTTGCTGAAGTGTCAGTTCAGACATCATAGTCCCAATACACAGGAGGAGAACATTTACACAGATATGAAAACTGGCTGCAGACTTTAAAAGATTGAAAAAGGACAAAAGTATAGCTGCTATTCACAGGAAAAGAGATATTTCTAGTCTCTGATGAAGTCTGTGAAGTTTATTGATCTCAGAAGGTTTGCCCATGATTGTCAAGTGTAAGATTGTTGATCTCATTAAGGTTATGCCACTTTGGAAAGCATCATTGAAAACATCAGTAAAGGGATGGAGGAATAAGGACAGAACTAACTCAAAAAACAAGCCACCCTGATGGAATCATAACATCGTGAGGCTGTATAAATGAATGAACGAAGACAACCATGGCAAAAATTAGGAGGTATAGCAACCAGCAGGATAAAAGCTCTCTCATCAAATTAAACAAATAACTCATAGGAAAAATAAAGTTTACCAAAGCCAAATTTGAGGTACATTACTAGCAGATAAATTTGGCTGCAACTCTAACCCACTCTCCCCCTCAACTGTCCCTCAGGAAATGCCATCACATATGTCACCTTACTATCACTAGGGAACTGGTACTCAAAATTATGTCTCTAAGGCCAAGAAAACTGCATTAGTGGGCTCAGACAATATCTCAGGCTGCCTTCTAAATATCATGAAACATGATCTATCAGGCCCTCTGGAATCATTATTTAACCATAGCCTCCAAACAGCCTTCATGTCTCATGAATAGAAAACAGCAACCACCATCTCTCTGCACAAAGGCAGGCCATTTGCAGACCCATAGTTCTCAACAGTCTGATATGCAAAGCCATGGAAAGAATTGTCATGGAAATGATTATTAATGACATAGGAAACCACCAGACAGTGGAGCCAACCCATTTTGATTTTGTTAAGGGCAGGTCATGCCTGCTCAACCTGGTAGACTTCCTTGATGCTGTGTTGCATCTGAAACATGTTTGTTACTGAGAGAAGTTTGGTGGCATTTCGTGTACCTTGATTACCACATAATATAACAGTAAATAATGAAAATAACAAGAAATGTAAGACATTGGTCTCTTGGAACACTTGTTTATTCAATCACAAACATCAGTGTGAGCTCTATCATTGCAGTAAGAGACATCTTCAGAGAGTAACAGCATTTTTTTTTATTTCTGAACCAAATAACAAATGGCATAAAGCTTCACCATGTACAAACCATTTACTAACTACATTGCAGTCTTTTTCATAACATAACCAAATACAGAACAGCAATATCAGAGCAAATAAGAATAGTACTGATAATGCTGATAATGTAAGTAATCGTTTTAGCTTAACACACATAGGGAGAAATTTTGGTGATTAGTAAAAAAATTTTTAAAACAAAATACTCATCAGTTCTAATACAGTGAGAGTTCAGGTGAACAGTTATCAACAATGTTGATCTTCTTAGCAGTTAATGCTGATTTTATATTTTATTTATTTACCGAGTTAGTTACATTTGCTAATTGGGATAGCCCATTGATCCAGGTAGCCCATTTTTTGGGTTCAGCCCTGCAAAAACAGTTAAGACATGCAAACAAATAGAACATGCACTTAAATAAGATATATCTTAATACAATAAAGTAGAGCTAATCTAATGATTTTCCAGTCTATTAACATTTAAGATGTCTAGCAAACAGCATTCTATCATAAGAACTATCCCAAACAAAGCCTACAATGAAAGAAGAGGAGGTGCACCCTAGAAAAAGTAATAACGGGGAAAGCAGCAGGCTCAGATGAGGTCACAACAGATATGGTCAAAATGTTGGATGAGATGGGGGAAAATAGCTCCTCAGGGTCTGGAGAGAGAGGTGTATTGCAGATGACCAGATAATAAACATTGTAGTGCTAGTGTGCAAAAACAAAGGGAACAGACACAACTGTGGCCATTATGAAGATATCCAACCTTGATTGATTGATGAATACCCACAGATGGGACATAATCAATTCAGAATCAGATCAGGATGAAGCAAAACTGACCTGATGTTTGCAGTTGGACAGATAATTAAGAAAAACCTAGAGTTGAAGACTCCAACTGGGTACTTATGTACTTGAAGAAAGCATATGACAATCTCCCAAGAAAGCTGATTTGGGCAGTACTGTGGTGGTTTGAAGTCCCAGAAACATTAGTAGAGTTAGTGCAAGCTATATACAAGGACCAAATGACCCAAGTAAAAACAGTGTTTGGTCTCACAGAGGATTTCCCGGTGGGAGTGGGTGTGCATCAGGGCTCATCTCTGAGCCCACTGCTCAAACTGATGAGGGATTACATTTCAAAACAGTTCAGATAGGAAAAATCCACAATGTTTCTGTATGCAGACAATGTGGCATTACAGGCAGACCCTGAGGAAAAACTTCAGCAAAGGATAGGGGAATGAAATGCAAAACTGAAAGCACATGGGTTGAAACTGATACAGAAAAGACAGTTGTAAAGGAATCAAATGTGGAATCAGAAGAAGCTGAGAAATGAGACAGAAGGGAAAACAGTGCAACAAGTTAACACCTTGATGTACCTGGAAGGGATGATTGATGATAAGGGAAATCTGAATGTGGAGGTCAAAGCTAGAATCTGAAGGGCTGAAGCCAACTGATACAAAGCATTAGGGGTAGTGTATGACAGAAAAATGCCAAAGAAGCTGAAAAGTAAGGTGTACAAAGCAATGACATGACCAGTACTACTGTATAGTACAGAAACCTGGGCAGTAAAGGCAGAAGATACAGGTGATGGAAAAGAAGAATCTGAGAAAGGTGGTATGATGCTCACTGTGGAAAAGATGAAAAAAAAATGACATAAGAGCATAAGCCAAAGTAGGTCAAATAGAGCAGATTACAGAGCTTTGGGCATGCGTGCAGAAAACCAGAAGACAATCTGGTGAAGAAAATTTGACACAGACAGGAAGAAGGGAAGAGTAAACAAGGGCATCTAGCAAATATGTGGATGGAAGACAGATGACCTCCGACAGTCAGGCGTGACTGTTGAAGAAGATGGGAGTGACACTGAATCAAGAAAAGACTTGACAGTTGACAGATTACTATGACCCCATGTAGAAATGGGAAAAAAGGGGGTTGTTGATGATGATGATGATTTTAGCATATATTTATAGGTAAAGTATTAAATAAAAAAAGATAAAAAATCTTCCCAAAATAAGCTGTTTTATGCTTTCTGGAAAAAAGACACAAAAGGCAGCAGCTGTACTAAATTTGATTGCCTATTTCTGCAAACAAGCAGATAAGATTTCCTTAGTGTTTGTCTACGGCAACTCTGTCACAAGTGGAATCTACGATTGCCCTTTGCTTTGTTGGTTTTCCCAAATACTTGATGGGATCATGCCACCTTATAATTCATAGTATTTGTAGTGAACTGCATTTACTTTTATGGCATACCAAGAATTTATAATTTAAGGACATTCTAATAAAGAAGAATAATGCTAAGACTGGAAACTTGCTAAAAACTAGCTTTCAGCTTCCACCACACAAAGGGAAATAAGGCAGGAAAAATGGTCACCCTTATTTGGTGCTGTAGTCAATTTGAAGTATTGTATGCCAGTTATCTCTCTAATTCAAAGGAAAGTACATACTCCCATGTATCCAGTGTTAGCATTAGGAGGTGTGAGTAAACCTACACACTGAGAAGAGTGTACTGGAAGAAGCAACAGTCAGGTTTCAGTACAACATGCATTTCACTGGCTACAACCCAACTTCAGATATGAGACATATACCAACCTTCTGACTGAGACAACAGTGTCCACAGTAAACAAGCATGGTCACCACCTTGCAAAACTGAAAGGGCTATGCCTACCTAACCTATCATTTTATAGCAGTGTCCTGAAATCACAGTGAGCACTGCAATTACCACACAGCAGGCTGCATGCAATTACTAAATGGTGGGCACCAATTGGTGCAGAGGCCATCACATGCACATGTTCAGATACCTAGAAAAGCACCCTGTATCTGCTGTCCACACATGCAATAATATCATTGCAACAACTGGGAGAGAGAGAGAGAGAGAGAGAGAGAGAGAGAGCAAGAGCGAGAGAGACAGACAGAGACAGACAGATACAATCGGGCAGAAGGAGACAGATGCTGAAAACAAACAGCAACACACAGAGGAAACAAAACCAAAAAAAATAAATAAATAAAAAAATTAAAAAACAACACCTACAACAGACGGAAGTGAGGAATACCAAGGTAAGGTATGTAACAGATATGTATTTGCTGACATCCGAAAGATGCATCTGAAGGGTACTCTACATACTGTGAATCATCCATATGTGGCAGCAGTCCATATCTATATGTACATGCACATTTGCATAGAGCAAGGGACATACTGCAACTGTTAGTGAAGGCTGGACATAAGTATGTTGTTGAAGGCTGCTATGTGCACATATGTATGTAGGTTGTAGTGTGTGGCATTGCAGAAAGCAAGCAGTGCCGGTATATGTCATGTGGTGTTAAACGCTGTGGGACTGAGCTACAGGCAGTGAGGCCTGCAACAGCTATACAGCTTGAGGACAGCAGAATGCATTCTGCACAATGTTGTGCAATAGTATTACATAACCGTATGTCTCACAACTGTTGCATAATTGGTGGGCAGTATATGTGCCGATATGTGCAGCTATATGTACAGCAATGGATGTTTACATGTATGTGTATATATACATATATATATATATATATATATATATATATATATATATATATATATATGTGTGTGTGTGTGTGTGTGTGTGTATAGATATATAGATATATATATATATATATATATATATATATATATATGAATATATTTAGATATATATGGATAAATATAGATATATATCGATATACATGGATATATAGAGATATATATAGATATATATGGATATATGTAAATATATATATAGATATATATAGATATGTATGGATATGTATGGATATGTATAGATATGGATAGATATGGATAGATACGGATAGATATGGATATATATGTATATATGTATGTGTGTGTGTGTGTGTGTGTGTGTGTGTATATATATATATATATATATATATATATATATATATATATACACATATATATATATATATATATATATATATATATATATATATATATATATCAGACAGAGAGAGTGAGGGAGACATGGGGTCATATGTACTGCAACAGGTGCCTGTTGTCCAAGGCATGGACTGAACACCAGTGCTGATACTGCAGTGCCATACCCCATTCCAAAACACCTTACGCAGTAACTGTCACATAGGTGGTAGCCTGCCTAACACTGATGGTGTCAGAAGGGTACACGGGACACAGGTGGACAGTAGGCTCCCCTTTGATAATCACAGTGCCACAGTAGTAATGTAATCTGCCTATGTGGTACGTGTCATCACAAAAGGTGTGTCATCTAGGGAAATATAGGTCGGTGTTCCCCTCTACTCATCACAATGCCCCATGTGGTATGTACCTCACATGACAACTACAACAAGTGGAAAGGCCACAGACATACCTAACAAAGAGTAATACTGCCCTCAAACACATGCCCTATGCAGACTGACTCAAAAACCACAGCTAGAGTGCGTTGCATACCGCCCACCCAGAGGTTACCACTGCCGGACATACAGAGGTATGTCACACCCATAGCAGTCGGCCAACCACCATGACAACACCTCACAATCCCTCCGGGCTACATGACCTAGGGCCCTAATCCTTGTCACCTCACTAAACAGCACATGCTGGAGGTACAGGTTCCTATCCACAAATATGCCATACTCTGGACTAAACCACCCAGCATGAACAAACAAGGCTCCTCATTAGCAGATGTTATACATACCCCTGATGATTGTTTTGGAGATAGGTAATATGCCCTGGTAGTCACCTCTGTGTATCCGGTTGACAGGACAAGTGAAATCACATTACATGTGTGTCAAAGGCCAGGGTAGCATATGGCTAGGCTGCTCTAGCCCTAGGGCCAATAGCGTATTACCTACCTAAGACACAATGCACACACACATGTACTCAATGCAATACCTGCTATGTGAGGTGGAATGAGTGTGACAGTGACTGCGTGCAAGGTTTGTAAAGGTGTGATAACTTAGTGTGAGGTTGTGTCTGTCATGGTAGTTTGCGTCGTAGGTGTGAGGCCTGAGAAAGATGTGTCAGTTATTGGGATGCATACATAGTAGGATGGCATATGTTGTGACGTAGTTCCTTGTGTACGACTGTGGTGTCCCAATGTAGGCTGAAGCAATACATGTATGCTCAGTAAGTGGTACTGCTGGTGACTCCAGCTCACATATGAACTGTTGTACTACCTGAAGCTGTAGGCCTAAACAGCACAGTATGGTGTATGTTCACAGTCCCTGGTAACACTATCTTGTGTGTTTCCTGTAGTCTGCACAGATTACATACCACAGGCATAGGTATCTGTAAGTAGGGGCACACAGTACTATAAGGTACACAGGTAATGCTCATCTGTGTCAGCATACATACATCTGTGTGTTGTATGTATGTCTGATGTGTGTTTATGGATGCCTGTACCATGCCCGCAATGACATGTGTGTTACAGGGTATGTGTGTGTACCTAGCAACATGTATACTCTGTTACAGCAGTATGCCAGCTATATCAACAACCGTGCACATATGTCAGGTAGGGGTATGACATCAAAGACTAGGGTGGTTTACCGGTAATACTGTAAATGTACATGACATTCATTGCATTGGATTACATATTTCTTCATGCATTAGCTTGATATATACCCCCGGGGCGAGGTTGTGCACTGTATCCCAAACAGTGTGCCGACTACTGGTGCATACTGGTGTGTTATATGGAGTGTTGCAGGCACTGTCAGCCAGTTGTGGGCTGAGCACTGATATGTGGTTTTGAATGTGTGTATCCTCTGATAGACAGATAGATGGTATATATGGCAGTTAAGTGATATCTGTACTTCATAATGTTAAGTGTGCCACATGACATGCTCACACATATCGTTTAATTGTCTTCCAGGGTTATGGCTCATCAACGTAATCCATCGTATTCAGCTGCAGAGGAGTAGGAAATTCTGAACAGCCTGGTGCAGCACTATAACCTGCTTTTTTCCAGGGCCAGCCAGCACCAGCATGACTGTACTGCACTGTGGCAAGACCTTGTTCACCGGGTAAATGACATAGGCATGCATAACCGGACATATGAGCAGGTACGCCATCACTGCAGTGATTTAATTAGACATGTCCGGTGGCGTGCATCTGATATCCATAGGCAACAGCTTGCCACAGGTGGTGGGGTGGCCATACATCCCCCCCTCACCAGAGTGGAGGAGCTGCTCCTAAGTGTGGTGGCTCCTGGAATACAGCAGCAACAACGTCACACGTGTCATCATGGAGGCCGGATCCACCCAGCAGGATGACATGGAGCGTGCAGGTAATTTGCCTTAGCTGTAGACTACCATTACCTGTATTGTTAGAATATGCATATGTGAGATGTGTACTGTGTGTTTAGCAGTTGTGCTGCCTAACGTGTGCAATACTGATATTTGGAATAGTATCCGTACACCTGTGACTGTTGACTGTTGTTCCACTGTCGTTTAGCACACTCACAGTAGCAATGCCACAGTTGTGGCCACTGACAAACTGTGTCATATTCTTCTAGGTCCCTCTGGTGTGACAGCAGGGCAGACAATACATGCTGGTGAGTGTGTTAACACTTTAATATTGGTAATGAAATGTGCATGTCATAGGTGAGGTGTAGGCCATGTACACATAACACACCTACGCATAATGCATGCTGTGCATGTTTGCTGTGAGACATCAATCATCTCAGTAAAGTCAGTAG
Source organism: Protopterus annectens (assembly GCF_019279795.1). Classification (NCBI taxonomy): domain Eukaryota; kingdom Metazoa; phylum Chordata; order Ceratodontiformes; family Protopteridae; genus Protopterus; species Protopterus annectens. The sequence goes on along the minus strand of NC_056741.1, from coordinate 1,784,820,330 downwards.
CTGCCTCAATCACATGCAATGCACAGTGCAGCAGACACAATTGTGGCAACAGTGTACTGCACATTGGATATGCATAGTTGCTACAGCTGTACACAACAGAACATGTTTATTATACGCAGTACATGAAAACATGCTACATTTGGCATTACCACACACCCGCTGTAAGGTCACACTTCAATATCCCATATATCATGCACACACACATGATGTACCTCAGGGGTAGAATCCTATCATGGGGCTGTGCAACACTCTGCAACACATAACACAGTCATGTTAGGCAAGGCTCCCTATTGGGCACCTCACACACCCATGTACAAGGTGGCTGGGTAATTGTAAACGCAGCCACAACACTGCAGTTCAGGTACAGCATGCTAGGCGGTGGTCTTGCACACATTAGTAGCTGTGATTGACCATAGGATGCATGTTGATGATGGCACAGGGTACTACACCCCATCCAGTTACAGTGACCACAGTACTACTCATAACAGTCATTTTTTTTTGCACCTCAGTGTTGTGTGTGTGCAAACATATGCACATATACACAATATTCATAGCATGTTGTCTGTGTGCTTACATATGCCAGTATACACAATATGCACAGCAGTCACCATCCACACAAAGTGTCACATATATGTCCTGGAATGCTAGTGGGTGTATAGGTCACTTGACACACATTGGGTATGTGTGGTGTTTAATGTTGCAGTCATGTAGCATGCCATGCCATGTCTGGCACCCACATATCTGCAATATGTCCCACACTCACCATAACCACTGTACACTGGCCATGTCAAGCATTGGGATTCCTTTACATAAACATGCACCGCACATCCCGTGTGTGTACATAGCATGCATGTGCTACACCTGTGCCCACTATTATCTGCTATGGACACAGACACTGCACTCAGACATGGATATCTATGTGTCACACAGATAACACATGCAGCCATGGCATGTATACTTGTGATTGATGGTGCACAGGGCATTGCAGAGCTGATAATACCTGCACAGCAATGCTGTGTCCATGTACACATTGTGTTTCAGGGTGTAGACAATCACTGAACAACTACACAGTTGCATCAAAGCCATGTATACTGCCATTTAATAGGGGTGTCTTGTGCAACACATATTCTGCATGCTGACACATGTGTGGTGACTGTCTACCTTGTGATACTGACACCCACCTTCACCCACTATAGAGTATGTGTTGGATTGCTGGTATGTGTGTGTATGTGCTGTAGTGAGGTGTGTATTAGTGTGCATGTGTGCATGTGTTCATGTGTGCATGTGTGCATGTGTTCATGTGTGCATATGTCAATGTGTTCATGTGTTCATGTGTTCATGTGTGCATGTGTGCATGTGTGCATGGGTGCATGTGCAGACCGTAAAGTGTGTTTCCTGTCTTCCTCTCATAGGTGCTGAGTTAGGGATTGATGAAAGCAGCAGGCAACCTGAAGTCACTGCCACAAATAGTGGTGATGATGACACATGTATATTGGCACAGGAAGATTTGACAGGGTCTGTCGTTGGTCCGCCAATTGGCAGTACACAGCGTTCAACCCCATCTATGCACACACTCATACTGTCAATACATCCCTCACCACCAATGGCCATAGGTGAGGGACAGCATACAGTTGGCATTGACCAGAAGAGTGTGGTACCCATGGCACTTGCATCCCCTCACAGCAGCCATATCCATAGACCTGGAACAGTACCACATAGGTGAAGGTCCAGGGGTTCTCAGGGGAGCACCACTGGTCGTATTGCCCCTGGCAGGCATGCCCTCACAGGTCTTATGATGACCAGTATGTTCCGGGCTGTAATGCAGGCTCAGGCACGTATGGAACGGTACACCAGGCAGGGACTTAGGGCGCAGAGGGCACATTACACCGCTATCAGTGACAGCATCCGTGAACTTGACGGTGCCAACTGGACTTACACCGAGGTCTTTGATAGACATTGGGGGGAGACATTAGATGCCCTCCACAACATGTCTTCCATGAGCCAGGACCGTGCGGGACAGTTGCAACATCGACGCGGACGCATGCCAGCAACAGCAACAGCTGGCAGTGGTCATGGGCTGCCCACAGTTCACAGTCGCTCCCATAGTGGCAGTACCAGCCCTAGCAATGCTGAGGCTGGCCGGTCCATTGACCGTCCCACTAGACCATGTGCACATGGCTCTGGCCAGTCCCAGCAGGGACATGGGTCCAGTCGTCATACCTCTGCCTCTGATGACAGTACCCAGTTAGGGTTAATACCCGATACTGTCTGTAGCACCCCTGCCAGGCACAGGTACTGTGTCCATGGCTGGAGACAGTGATCTGTACAGCCTAGCAGGTACAGTCTGTGGCTGTCCCACAAACTACCATATATGGCAGCCACATGGTGGAGCTGTGTGCATGCAGACACACACACACATTAACCAAACAACTAGGGCTCACACATACACACACACATTACATCAACATTGGCCCATGCTGTACTGTTGCCCCTCACACACACACACACACACACACACACACACACACACACACACACACACACACACACACACACACACACACACAAACACACACACAGACATGTTGATTGGATGGGTCAGTGTCAGACTCTGGCAAACAACATAACACCCTGTGCATATGATGATACCTGTGTCACCTCCTGTCATCTGCATCATTGACGGAGTGACAGGCTAACATGGTACTGATGCACAGGGTAACACTATAGCAGTGTAGCAATAATAGCAAGTTGTCAACAAGGAAGTGTAACGACATCCTTGTAGTTATATCTGAGTAGACATTATGCATCAAAGCTCTGATTGTCAATGTAGCATTGTTTACACCACTGTTAGGTGTGACTATGTATTGTCCACCCATGTGCCACTTGGCTGAAGTGTAATGTGTTGCCAGCATGTGTTAGTGAGTGGACAGTACGTGTGTGATGTGCGCAGTACAGATTAGCAAGTGTACATCTGTGAATATGTTGGGTGCGCACTGTCTGCATGTACGTGCATAGTGGACACATGGGACGTGTGGCATACCCTGTCGTACACATTGTTAACATCTCATAGTATCTTTCAAAGGCCAGTATGCATTCTACTACAGTTATGTACTAACATGGGTAGACGTGTGTATGACATAGGTTGACACTATGCTGTGGGTGATACCATTAATATCTGTCAATGATTTGTGGTCTGGTAGTATATACAACCTCAACAGCATGACTATAAGCAATCATTGGATGATGTCCTGACAAATGACACATAGTAGTGGGGAACCCAGTAACAACTGGATCCTTCCGGTGCTACACTATAACACTAACCAGTGGTAATGACCACCACCCATTCCTGTGACCACATCTGTTTGGCATATAGCCCCCTTAGGTACATGCAGACACAATAGGGATGTGTCCATCCAAATCGGGAAATGCACGGATTGGCCTACAATGCATTCCCTGGATGGGACGCATATCCTACACAAGGGTATCATACAGACATCTACCTGTTGTCTGATACATGATGTATAGCAGTAAGCTGACTATGGCATAGTCATCCTCATGTACTATGCATACTATCCCATCAGTACCACACAGGTGGTAGCCCTCAACATGTATGTTGGGTACCAATGTGTACATACAGCCTCATGTTATGTCATGTGTCCCTTGGTATCCACATATCCATAGGTATTGTGGAGCCCCAAGGTGTATCACATAAGACATTAGAGACCTGAATGCATATCCACAAGGCAGTCGTACACCTATAAAGACTGTCCATTCTTGGCAGTCTTTGTTGTGTATGACCATTTCTGACATATACCCTCACTCACACTACTCTTAAGTAACTGTCATGGGTGTGTGTGCCACAGATGACCTTGGCCATGGAACACGACAGTGGACGGCCTTGTCACATACATACATATGTGACCTACGATCTGAGAAGCAGCAGCACAACCTGTCAATGGAAACAAATGTATTCATGTAGTATGCAGGCTTCACACGTATGTACTGATTGAGGGGACATGTACACATATATATTTGCCACGCAGATACCTGATGTGTGCAATGCACTTACTGCTGTAATCATACTATGTCATACCATAGTAAAAGCAAAACCCACACCACATTGAAAAACAATGACACATACACAGTCAGCATTTGCAGGATTCAAACCCCTACCTAGCTATGTTAGGATACTAGAGAGCAATGCATTAACACGGTGCGCTACTTGCTTTACTGGGTGGTTTCCCTTCTCCGGCTGTATTTGTAGGATGGTGACATCATCAGTCTTTCCAAAGAGGAATGTACCTCTTTTAGTGTGTTTTCCCAGTCTCCAAAAAGGGAACTCCTTTCAAAGACAATTGCACACACACACACACAGACTCACTGTTTGCAGGATTCAAACCCCTACCTAACGATGTTATTAATACTAGAGAGAGACGCATTAACACGGCATGCTATTTGCTTTATTGGCTGGTTTCCCTTCTCCTGCTGTATATGAAGGATGGTGACAACATCAGACTTTCCAAAGAGGAATGCACCTCTTTTAGTGAGTTTTCCCAGTCTCCAAAAAGGGAGCACCTCTCAAAGGAAACTGTAGACGCACACTCACTGTTTGCAGGATTCAAACCCCTACCAAATTATGTTATGATACTAGAGAAAGACACATTAACATGGTGCACTATTTGCTTTATTGGCTGGTTTCGCTTCTCCTGCTTTATTTATAGGATCGTGACATCATCAGACTGGATATGGTGATGTGTGTACACTTTGTTTTATGCCATTCCAGGAATGGTCCATGTGGGTCAGCAGGTGTCAACAGCTTGAAGAAGACCTCAGAATCCTTACCTTGTGTGATCTTTCTGTGGACACATTGACATTCCGTCATATGTCAACACATATTTATGCACAGCTTGTTGGTTTTGTGGATAATACATGTGTCTGGGATGTTGATTAAGGGCTATTCAAAGTCTATGCGACACATGTGTAGATGTGTTCATTGATGTATGTCCTGGGTGGCTGCCTTGCAAACAGTCTAGCATGTTTGGGAACCATGATCCGCACATGAACATACCACAGTTGGTAGGGTTGTGTGTATGTCAGCTTCCAATAGCTCTGTTTATGACTGCAGCCATGATGGACTCCATGACCTTGCAGATCAGACTTCATAGGCATACTGGACTTGACTTCCCATGGTGTGTTCTGTACCAACACTTGTGGGGAGTGCCATATGTAGCTGTGACACATTCAACAGTTCCACATCCTGTGTAGGGGGTGAGGCTCAGCTGACTGTTTAGGTGCATGATCTGTTTGTTCTGTAGTTTGTGCATGTCACATATTGGGAATCAATGTATTCCACTTGCTGCCATGCTTCTGGCAGTGGGGGTAGCTGCTCATCCATTCTACATGTGTTATCTCCTGGTATGATGATATGGACTATTGACAGTGGGAGGTGGGTATGTACATATGGGCCTGTCTGTCATGATGTTGGCATTGTCACTCAGGTACAGTTGGCCCTAACTCAGGACATATATGGGTGTACATTGCTATTTATGACATAGCTGAAGGAGGTGTCATCATTCAGTCTGGACTCCTTCTCAGCTACTCTTTACAAAACACGAACGAACATGAGCGCTAATCCCTGTTATACTCTTTTACATGCTTAACACCCTACTGATCCTTTGTGATCAGGCTACAGAGTATGTCATGATAATATCATGGCATGTCCAGGGGTCAGTTTCATGTGTACTCTCCAGTCCAGCTGGTGGATATTGTAATATTGACATAATGTCACATCTGCCTCATGTACACAGACAACCCTCTCCTCCTCCCGACAAACTCAAATATATGTGTGAGATGCACCTATATAGACATACAGGGTGCTGAACTCTCTCGACCCATGACTGGCACAGTCTATCAGGTGGTGAAGGTAACCACACACATCACATATCATTCTCACATATCCTCTAGCAACAGCACTCAATCCACATTATCACACATAGACATACTCAGATGCTGTAAATGTACTCTACCTAAGCAGCAGAGACCTCCAAAGCAGACACACACACACCTGCTACCCCACTACAGTACCCACATATCACATAGTTCACAATGTCAGTGTGCCAAACAGTCACTGCCCTTCAGGCTAAACAACACACCTAATACACTTGTAATAGGCGACACTTATTGTCAGACACACTGACATACCACTCACCAGCCCTAACAAGGGAATAGTCACTTTGGGCTGTCTGTTGGGTGCCAGGATCTGCCGCATAACACAGGCAATCAGGTCACTCCAAAGCAAGTACAGGACTGGCACCATCATTGTCCATACTGGTGTGTATAACCTCAGGCGTTACTCCCTGGACCACATGACATGATACATGGAGGAACACTCTGATCATGTAACCCAGGCCAGTATGACCCTAACCTTGTCTAGCATCTTACACCCACCAGTTATGATGTCACAGTATACGGACACACATATCACATTTAACAGTTGCCTAACAAATTTGTTTAATTCATAGGGGATACAGTGTCTGTCAGCCTATGGTGACATGCTCAACATGCCACGTAGCTTCACTATGGACAGCTTGCACCTGTCACCCTTGGACTTTGGAATGCTGGCTAAGGCTCTTGCTAACACCATAGTGCCTTTTTAAGCAGGGTTCAGAAGACAAACCCACCTCCATAGACATTACAGGTTGAATGAAACTAAGGGTAATGCTGCTCAACAACAGTTGTGTTAGCCTCATATTGTGGCCACTCAGGACTCTCCTCAGTATGGAGGATAGCGATATCTGTGCACTGACAGATGCCTGGTTCAGGCTGGCTTATGCACACCAGCACTACCAGGTTATGTTTCATACCATGCTGTCTGACAACAAGACTTGGAACAGACAACACAACTAGGGGGAGTATCCATAGACATCACAGATACACACACCTCCGGGTTAGTAGCACTGCACAAAGCATCACAGACCATACATATACAACTACCATTGTGCAATACTGCCTTTCAGTTTGTTGCCTGCTACAAAACACACTTCCAAACTAAGGACCCACACTCGGCTTTCATGGGAACTATGAAGAATATGAAGGTCTCCACAAACACCATTGTATTGTATGACTTCATATACACAAATATTGACTGGGGATACTACTCAAGCCATGACACCCTCACCCAACAGTCGCTACAATTTGTAGCCTCATATGCTATGGCACAAACAGTCAGCACAGCCACAAGTGGGAATACATATTGGACCTGATCATCACCAACATGGGGACTCTATGTTCCACACCAGTGATATACCCCTCATTGGTAAGGTCAGAACATACATGTATCTCACTGGACATACATATACCCTCCACACACCCATCCTGGGTAATCTTGGTGAACTTCTCATGAGCCAATGTCTCACTTCACTGCAGCAAGGTGGTATCCTTCAGAGACCCTGAGACAGTGGCAAATACGGCTCACACTGCTGCATCCTTCACATACACATTCTATGGACACCTAGTGGACTGCATGGATTGTGCTATCCCAAATAACAACAGGACTCACTACTCCAATGGCAGGGGACCTGTCTGGTAGACCCCAGCCATTAATAAGCTGTACAACGTCAGGAGGAAGCTACTACATGATCGAGCACAATCCCAGACTGGGAAGGCATCTGTGATCTGTACTAGCAGACAGCAAAGAATCACTCATGAACTTTTCTAAGGGCCGCTTCTACTGGACAATTGCAACAGACACGTAGGACTATCACACGGCCTTCTTCAGTTATGTCAGGAACCTGGGCAGACACTCACTGATATGCTGTGAGTTACTGCATACTGACTAAACCTACCTGAACCCACTGGCATTGCCAACATCCTGGCAAACAGGTTCAGTGCAGAAGTCTCCCACCCATCCCCCCTAAGGAGCAACTATCCATCCCAGCAGAGTATACCCTCCCTGACATCACACAGTAACAGGTGAGTGCTGCCCTCCCCAAAGCGTACATCACAGTAACAATGTGACCAGATGGTGTCCCAGCCTGCATCTTACATGAGCATCATGACAGACGTAACCCTCACTTTACATCACTGTTCAATATCGGAGTTACCACAAGATATGTACCCAAGGAATGGCGTACAGCAACAGTGGTTCCGCTCCACAGAGTTGGTGCCACAATGGACCACAGACAATATTGCCCTATAAGCCTAAGTAGCCTGTTCTGCAAAGCTATGGAGTGTATTGTCATGGGACTCATACACATAGACATCGGGAACCTACAGAAACTGTGTCCTACACATTTCAGTATTGTTGTGGGCAGATCTTGCCTCTTGAACCTGTTTGTATTCTCTAAACAGCTAACAGATCCATTGACATAGGGACAGCTGTCCACACAGCCTACCTGAACCTTGCAAAACCCTTCAACACAATAACCCACTGGGCCATTATGCATAGGCTCACCAGCGTTGATATGGACACATATCTCACATGGTGGATTGATACCTGGATCAGGGATAGCACCCACATGGTCAGAATTGCAGGTGCCATGTCTGACTATACACCAGTTACATGTGGCATCCCACACGGCTCGGTCCTAGGACCTCTCTTGTTCAGTATATATTTGTCTGACGTACAGGCTACCACAGGGGGAATATGGCTGAACACGTTTGCACTTGACTGCAAACTGGGTGCCATGTTCAACTCTCCAGCTGCCACATGCATACTCAAACAGGGTCTCACAGAGATGGATGACTGGTGCCTGAGCCATGGCCTACAGCTAAATGCCATTAGTTGCATAGTCATCCCCTTTGGGAATAACAACATGCCCTCACATTACCACATAAGTAGTACTCCATTACATACGGTAGGAGTTGTTAGGGGTTTGGGGACATGACATGTTCGTACTGTCGCCTTTGACATTCACATTGCCAAAGTGGTTGGACACACCTTCTATGTGGGCCACCTTATCCCATATGGTTTAACATCTAGATCGAGTGAGGTCATTGTGCCTCTATACTCATCACATCCATGCTTGGTTACAATGCCACATTTGGGGTGTACCTTACGTGACACCTGCAGCAACTGTACTGACCACGGATGTTCCTCACCAAGCAGATCTAGGGACTCACATAGATGCCCTGCACAGTTCAGATGCAGAAACTCCAGCTCTACTCAGTCACTTACCACCTACTCAGATATGATGTGTGCCTGTTGTTTACAGATATACCCAACCCAGAATTACTGGACATGCTCCACCTCAGGATATCCGACTCCCTTGGAGCTACACACTCCAGGGATGTATACCTCAGCACAGATGTTAATAGGACATTGTGGAGGGACAGATTATTATCCCAGAGGCTCCACTCACTCCCAAATGTAATCCCAGTTTCACATAGGCAGAGCCACCCACTGACCACCTACTGGAGACATCTTGATGACTGTATGGGTGATCGTAAGTTTACCCCTGGGATATCTTCTGTGTCCCTGCTAGACAGAGGCACACTAGCCTAAACATACATGGGCTATCTTGTGTGACCTACTATTCACACACACAGTGTAGTAATCTGACAGGGTTGCGAATGCCAAACACACTCTAGCTAGGCTTGTACATGCCCTAGGGCAGATAGCCTAGTATCGACCTCTGAACCTATGCTAATGTTCAAGATGCACAATGTTTATTGCTGATACTGTTTGCAGGTCTTTATCATCTTTGCTTTACCAGTTTCTATGAACAACTTTGGTATCTGCAGAACATATTTGATTATGACAGGGTTCCACTATATTATAGATGTGTCTGTTGTCATATAACTGTGTGCACAGGGCAGATTGCTGTATAATGACAGGTTCCTGGGTTAACACATGTAACTGCCAGATATGTGTGGCCCACTGCTGTACTCAGACATGGCCTAAGTGTGTGAGCATGCCCAGTTCTGCCATTCCGTGGTTTGTTGCCTGACATTTGTCTCATTTATTCGTGTGTGAGCATGCCCAGTGTGACCCTTCAGTATGTTGCTATCTGAGGTCCACTGCATTTGTTGATGTGTGCGAACATGACCGATATTAACATTTATACTGTGGGTGTTGGAAGTCAGGTTCTGTTCTCACTGGAGGACTCACCTTTGTGTCATAACTCGACAAGGATTATGCTGTGCCTGCAGGGTTTCCATGAAATACTTTGCATACTTATCAACATTCCTTCATACAGGCTGACCACTGCAATACTGTCATGGTTTAGTGTTTCAGTACTTTGGCTATAGTGCGCAGTATCCTGGGTTCGAGGCCCATCACTGCTTTATATTTTCATACTGAGCAGACTAGACTGCCTAAGGGCCAGTTAAGCAAATATGAGCATGTTGGCTTTTGTTCAGCTATGCCCTACTTAGACCAGGCTTGTCTGACATTGCTCAATATTCACCAAAATTGCTGGACGTTGCCCAATATTACTGAACATTGACCACAGTTGTGCTAGTTGGTGTGTGCGATTTTGTTTGCATATACTACATGGTGGTAAATGCTGTTTAGCACTGCTTTATATTGCTTAACACACGGCAATCATGCCTTAGGTGGTGCTACAGGGCTGCCTATGTCAGATGTACATACTACACTCCCTGTACATGTTTGAAAGCAGGTAGTGTCAACTTAGGCATCCCTTTTACTATATGTGCGAGTCGGAGAGAGGTATCATTTCTAGATTTCCTACTGAGCTAGTGTATGTGCTATGCGTTGCCTCTTTGCCAAGGCCAAAGCATACTGGGCACGCTTCCTTCTGCCTACTAGGGCAGGCTCAGGTTGTTCCTCCTCCGAATCATGCTCTGCCTGTGATGGCCTTGACAATGGTGGGGGGCTGTTTGCCCCAGGCCTATGCTGGTCCTGCTACAGCTGTTTTTGCAAGATCACATTATGTAGCATAGCACATACCATGACAATTTGGGTACATGTAGTTGGTGAGTACTGCAAGGCTCCACCAGATGTGTCCAGGCACCAGAACCGTGACTTGAACAGCCCAAACACACGCTCTATTACATTACGTGTTTGTGCGTGTGCCTCATTATGGCGTTCCTGTTCAGGTGTGTGTGCATTTCTGATGGGTGTCATCAGCCACGGCTCCAGTGCATAGCCAGCATCCCCCACTAGGTGACCATGTGGGATGTCCCCATTGGCAAATGTCTGGTACAGCTGCATCAGATGCCAGATACGGGAATCATGGTAGCTTCCAGGGCAACCTGCACACACATTCAGTATTATGCCCTGGGCATCACACATGACCTGGCAGTTGATGGAGGGGAAGCCCTTGTGGTTGAAGTAGACCCTACCCCGCTCGCCATCTGGTGCTTTGATGCATATGTGCGTGCAGTCTATTGCACCCACTACCTCAGGGTATTCTGTTATTTGCTGGAAGAGACGCATATTGCTGGCCAATACCTCACGGGAATTGGGGAAATATACATGATCACTGACATGTGCTGACATGGCATCCAGGAACTGGTGTAGTACCCTGGATGCTGATGCCTGTGATATCCCCATCATATCACCAGTTGGTCTCTGGAAGGTACCTGTTGCTAATATTCTTAGGCCAACACAGACCTTGGTTGCCACTATGATGGGTTCCCCTCTGTTGGTTCTGTGTGTGAGGCCTGGCCTGCACAGCTCAACAATTTTCTGCAGGAGGTCTCTGTCCACTCTATAGCACTCCACTATCTCCAGCTCATGTAGCCCCCGGTAGGTTACCCTGGGCCTGTACACTCTTCTCCATCTCCTCACTGTGGGTTGTCCAGCAGCATTTTCATTGTCACCACCCTCAGCATGTTGCATATGTCACCTTATAACAGCAATGGCAGCCCCTAACATTTCTTTGTCTCAGTAAAGCTTTTTCAGTTTTCACTTCTATTAGCTTACTTCAGTGTCTGTTGTGAGAAACATACTGGACTGTTGTTTGCAGAGTTTTAAGTGCTAGGCTGGGCTGGGCTAGTGTACTGCCTGTGTAATTGCCTGATTCTGATTGCTTTCACCTGCTAGCTCTGCCACTACTCCCTGGTATCTTCCTAATATTTGTTGTGCTTTCTTTTTCCTTTCTGTTTCCTCAGGGGGGGAGTGCTGTGCACACAAGTGCAAACACTCGCACAGCAGCTAACATGCGTGCACACATGCTTACACGAACTAAAATTTGCTTATTCGGATTAAAATGCGCGCGCACCAGCGCAAATGTGCTTACAACTCTTTAAACAGCCTTATGCATGCTTACTCTGGCTTAAATGCACATACTCATGCTTACACGCGCACTCTGTCTTATTCGGGTTTCCACACGTGCATACCCGCTCAGCAAGAAACTTTGGTGTTATCCACAGCATACACCTTCCATTTCTTGCCTTTCCCTAGCCTACCTGTTGACACACCTCTTTCCATGACAGCTGACACATGCCACTCTGCTCCAATGAGCTTCACATCTTTCATACATACCCCCCTCGTGATGTCACCTATCTTCTACTCTGTTACTCTCCATATCCTACTCCTACACTCTACTGACTGTGCTCATTTGCTATGTAAACTTGTGATTCACTATCTTAACGCTCATTTACATAGGATTGCCTACTAATGCTTGGTTACATGTCTTAGACTGAGCTTCCCCCCTTAGCAACCTCTACTCGGTGGCCATGTTGTCTTCAGCCTGCCATTCCCTTGCATTGTACATTAACAATTTCAATAAAAGACACATTTGTGGGTTTTAATTTTTAGCATTCTGGGTTTTAGAGTGCAGCCTGTTTGCGCGGCGCTGCACTACTCTTAAACATCGGAAATCGCCGAAAAAAAATAAAATATTTTTATTTTCATATTGCATCAGGAAACATTTCCAGTGGCCATATATTTGGCCATTGGCATGCTTCCTGCACTGGACGCAACCTTTATTTGGAGCTGTCATGGCTCTGTTTTGCTATTTGCAGAACGGTACTCAGTTGTCAACTGAGTACATTTCTGCAAATAACACTGCTTTTACTCGGACAGGTTCGGGTTTCCTGAATCTCAAATCTTCCTCATTTGCATGCCTTTCGCCTGCAATTTAGGTAATTTGTATATCCCAGCCCTGTCCGTGTAAGAGCCGTTTTTAGGAGCTCTCTTACACGACCCTACAGGCTGTCCCTGGATCGCTCGTCGGACATGATGGCTGCATGGAGTCTTACTCTACTCTAAGACTCTGTGAAAGCCTTCGTGAATCCAGCCCATTATCTTTTAGGGATGGGTGTCAGTTACAATTTCAATGTATTACATTACCCTTTCTTCTCCTACTAGTCCTTTCATAATGGGGCCTCAAATTCTCTAACTTATTTTCCTGACTATCCAATTCCTCTAAACCATCTTATTTTTTTACTTAGTCTGGCTTATAGCACTTTTGTATATAGCTGTTTTTGTTAGTGTATAAATATGTGTTGGTTTGTTCTTGACAATATTACTTACTGTTGACTCTATCATTTTTGACAACTGTCTTTACTATGCTGTTCAAATTGTATAGAAAACTTTAATATTTTGGAAAAAAAAGTACTACTAACTCTATTCATTCCAGGGCAGAGGTTTTAAGACATGTATAAAAGGAACATAACAGGAATAAGACATAATTCTCTAAATATGTAAACGTTTTTATAGAGTGCCAGTGAATGCACATTAGTGTGAATAACAGTTATGTCAGACTCATGCAAGGGATATCACCAGCCAAGAAACAAGGCTCCTGAATTGAGACAGACTATGAATGTCACTTCAGATATTGGGAACGTTAAGTACTTTACAAATACTCTTCTCTCTTTTTTTTCCTGAAGAAAAGAAAAAGAAGGGAAAGTACTTTGATGTTGTCTGCAAAGGACATGTTACTTATGCCCTGTATTCTTTTAGTAAGGAACCTCCGTGGGCAATCTGGTTGTTGGATGTGCCTTGTTAGGTACATACCAAAGGGGGATTTTACTCGGTGACAGGTGTGATGAATGTTGAATACAGTGGGACAATGACCTCCTTGGACATAGAGGCCATACCTTGGTTTATAACTTGCACAACACAGAATGATTTCTTTGCTACTGTAGGCATGTGATGGTCAAAGGCTAGAATATTGTCTATTTGTACCCCCAAGTCTCAGACTAATGTTTCGATTCTTAGGGCTGTCTTGTCAATGTGATAGTTACTAGAGATGGATAACTTCCTGAAGGATATTATTATGCATTTCTTGGCATTTAGCTTTAGTCCATGGCTCTGGCTCAAGTTATTTTTCTATGGCAGCCTGTCCTGGAGAACATTAGTGTCCGTGGGGAACTCTGTGACTGCTCCTAATTTGTAATCATCTGCAGTTTGATCAGCCAAAGACTTTTGACATTGGCTTTGACTTCAGAGAAATAAATGCCAAAAAGGAGCAGTCTAGAACCAGCAGTGAGGGAATCTGCTTATGACTGGTCTCTTTGCAGTGGTGGACTACCCAATTCTAATTTCCTGGGTCCTTTCTCTGAGCCAGCTAGCTACCCCCAAGGTGACATAAGGGTTTATACCTAAATTCTTGAGTTTGTCAACAATGCTTGAGTGGGCATTATGTCAAATGCCTTGGCCAGGTAAAGGTAGGCACTGTGAATCATTTTGCCCTCATCAATTGCTTTGTAGACCTTCTGAAAGAAGTCCACCAGGCTGAGTAGGCATGGCCGGCCATTGACAAAAATCAAACTGAGTTGGGTCCAGTGTCTGGATGTTTCCTTTGTGATTATTGATCATTTCCATGATAATTCTTTCCAGTGCTTTGCATATGAGACTAGTGAGACTTATAGACCTGTAGTTTCCAGGGTCTGTAGATGGCACACCTTTGTGCAGAGGAATGACTGTTGCTGTTCTCCATTTCTTAGGCATGAAGACTGTTTGGAGGTTATGGTTAAATAGTGATTCCAATGGGCCTGATAGGTTATCTTTTATGCTGTTTAGAAGGCTTCCTGGGATATTATCTGGGCCCATTGATGTAGTGCTCTTGGCTTTAGAGAGAGGGCATTAAGGATCTGTTGCCTAGTGATACTAAGTGCCATTAGATTTGATAGTATTTCCTGAGGGCAGGTTTAGGGGAGAGAGAGGAGTAATATTAAATTTGAATTTGTCTGCCA
The DNA here is from genome assembly GCF_019279795.1 of Protopterus annectens. Lineage (NCBI taxonomy): Eukaryota > Metazoa > Chordata > Ceratodontiformes > Protopteridae > Protopterus > Protopterus annectens. Next base: position 1,784,805,225 of record NC_056741.1, on the reverse strand, counting down.
GTAGGTTTACTGTATCTTCTGGCTCAGTATCAGTGGCTCCATTAACAATGAGCTTTGCATACAATTGTGGGTTGCCTTTGAGGTTGCAGAGATAGGTAAATAATGCCTTGTGCTTGTTTTTGGCCTGTGAGGCCAAATTTACCTAAAATTTGGCTTTGGTAGCCTTTCTTTTTCTTCTGAGCTGTTTGTTTAATTTAATGAGAGTGCTTTTATCCTAATGGGTGCTACACCTCCTAATTTTACCATGATTTTCTTCCATCTATTGATGGTGTGATTCCTCCAGAGTGCCTTGTTTTTTTTTTTTTTAGTTAGTTCTGTACTTATTCCTGCTGGGTACAGCTGCCTCTGTGCATCTATTAACATGCTTGTGTAGAGTTTCTCTGAATAGTTCTGCATAAGTTGCAGTGTTCTTTTTTTTTACAGGGGCTTGATATTTTGCCAGGGTATCAGTTAATTGTAGGAAATTAGGTGTAGAGCAGTTCCCGAACATTCCAGTTTTAACTGGGGTTCTGGATTTTAATTTTACTTCAAACGAGAACACTTTATTGCCTGAGCTTAACAGACAGGACATTAATCTAGGGGGTGTACAACACTTTCTCATATTAGTAAGGACCAGATCCAGTATGTTTGCACCCCTAGTCAGTGTACTGACAATCTGGTCCAGGGAATTCATGTCTACAAAATTCAGGAACCTCTGTATCTGCATGTTTGGTGTCTTATATGAATCCCAGTTAATAGTGAGGTAATTAAAGTTGCTCATGAATATGTTATTAGGTTGGATGGTGAATGTTTCCACTAATATTACACCACATCATTGTTCTTGAGTCCCACTGACTATAACCTTATAATACATTAATATTTTACCGATTCAGCCCACTGCTGTTTAGAGCTTGCTTGCTGATTGTTACTCTGGAATAACATACACAAAGTCAAATAACTTGGAAGGCTCATAGACTCTAAACTACATTACGTATAGTAATACCTTTCATTCTTGTCTGGCAAAAGAAACCTTTCTGTCTGGTGTTTTCATTTAACAGTGATGAATGTTCTGTTGGAGAGTGATTATAATCACATGCAAATGAGGTTTTATTGTTTGGGTTACTGCCAAATATGTTTTCTAGCCAAGCAGAGATTTTCTGCTCATTTTTCAATGTAGCTATAAATATTTATAGCAGATAGTTTGTGTTTCCAAACTGATATGTACTATTATATGCAAATTATTATAACTTAAAAACAAGAGACTGAATAATACATTTCATGCTATGACTTCTACTGTAAGGGAAGATAAGGATTTACAGTCATTAGGCTAGACTAGATGATTGCACAGTAAGCAAACTGTGTGATAACCGCAACATATCCTGCCATGCCCTATTAGGACATAATTTCTAAAAAATGACATATACCAATTGGGTGAGGTATTCTGGAAAAATAAAACACTACTGTGTGCTCCAGAAATTGAAATGCTGGAAACTTTTGATATTATAATGTTTTATTTTTAAGTTTTAATATCAGTTTCATAACTGTGGTGATTTTGTTTAGAATTTTTGCACCCTCTTTTATGTTATGACCTTATTAAAAAAAAAAAAAAAGGTAGAGTTTTCCTAATACTCAGGTAAAGATGATTCTGCATAGAAAAAGTCCCAATATCTTTTCAGGCTACAAGAGAAAAACATTGGTCTGAATTTCAAGAGTGATATGGAAGACAAATGTAGTTTGAGCAAATGGCTGTATGTTGTTTGTTTAAAATGTACAAAGAAGTAGAAGGTATGACTAATGCCATGTTTACTAGTGTTTTAGGCACAGGCGGAGACAAAGACACACACAAATGCATACACACACACACACACACACACACACACACACACACACACACACACACACACACACACACACAAACACATGTGCAAACCCATACTCACAAATATACATACACACCTCCACACACTCTCTCACTCTCTCACACACACCTACATATATATAAACTCATACTTCTTTTTTGTTCCTTGTCTCAGCTGATCTCCCCATCATCTGTTCCAGACTAAACTAAAAACAAGCCATCAATAAACAATTTGTAAAATAAAAATGCATCTGAATAAATTCATTATATATAAATACTCTTCCTCCCACCATGCAATAACGATGATCACAAAGGAGGAAGCCATAATGGCTCCCATAACAAAACATTGTATTGCTGATAGTACTTGTCTCCAAACACCAAAAACTCATTTTTTAAAATAAGTTCTAGCAAAAAGCACAACATATGAATTTATTTATTTATTTTTATTTATTTACATTTGTTGACCGGGAGAGTCCGGCTGTACACAGGTCCGTTTTCAGCGGAGGCCCGGGGAGAAAAGTTCCACATTAAGTATTATTTACATTATACAATTAAAAAAAACATAGTATTTAAAATATAGACATTATTCTAGCTAAGGATATAAGACAAGAATAAAACAGATGTAAAACAGCTGTAGAACGTAGTACAATTGTAAAATATGGTGACATATACTCAACATGGTTACAAATGTAGTTGAGATTAATCAGTGAACAATTGATACAATCTGTTTTTGAGGTACATAACAGCCATTAGCAGTTGTTGCTAAAAGACGTTAGTACTATGTCGTAGGTAGGTGGGAACATGAGTAGCCAAGCTTGCTAAGAGGAGGTTATTGATAGGGGGCAGAGAGAGGTAGTGGGTGGGTGGAGTGGATGGTATTAGAGGGGGGTTGCAAGGGCATATCTGGCAAGTTTTTAAGTGTGATTTTTAGTAAGGATTTGAAGTGGGTGCAAGAAGTTACAGAGGTAATTGAGGATGGGAGGGAGTTCCAGAGTTTGGCTATAGTTGTTGTGTCTTTCGGCTTTTCCCGGTTAGGGGCCGCCACAGCAGAACTCCGGTCTGCTAATGATTAGCAGTATATTTTTACGTGCCGAGTTGCTGGCCCTGACGCACAACCTTCAAAGAAGGAACACCCATTCAAGCATGTCTCCACACAGAAGACGCTCTAGCTGAGAATCGAACAGGACAGCATCTTACTGCGAGGTGACAAAGCTACCGCAGCACCAACACCTCAGGAGAATAATGCTTGTCCAGCAGAGTTATTGGCTCTTGTGACCTGTAGGAGGTTTTTGTGGCTGGATCTTAGTGGTCTCGTGGTTATGTAGGGCAGGAGTAGATTCTGGAGAGATGGGACTTTCACTGGTTGATTTATTAGTTTGTGGGCGAGTGTGAGTTGGTACCATTGAAGGAGGTGGGGGAGCACTAGCCAGCTCAGTTCTGCTAGTGAGAGACAGTGATGAGTACGGTAGGAAGCCCCTGTGGCGAATTTGGCAATTGTGTTGTATCAGGTTGATGAATAATGAACAGCTTAGTCACTTGGCTAAATAAAACTTTGTAAATTAATTTTTGTTTACCTGTGGAAATCTAGTATATAGAGATTTAACATCGATAGTAGTTAATGTGACATTATCTTTAGGAAGATCAAATTTTGATAATAATTCTAAAAATGCCAAGAATCCCTGGTAAAAGAATCAACATTTCCATACAGATTTGGTATGAACTAGATTAATTGTCAAAAAATATAAAAGTGATTTCAAGAATAGTACTGATTTTTTATTTATTTATTTATTTTTTTCACTAGAGGGTTCCTTGATTCTTCTATACAATTTTTAGATATTGAAATTACAAACCACAGCAACAATTTTAAATCACAACCATATTAAAATGGATGTAGTAAAACGTCTTTTTGTCAGAGTTTTGAAACTTACTACTCAGCAAGGTGATTTTTTGGTGTAAGTATCCAACAAGACGCAAATGTTTTTAGATCAAAGTTATGGTGAAAGGTTAATTAATTGATACAATTATTAGTGATGTTATTAATAATAGAAGTTGTTTGTCTTTAGGCTTTTCCCGGTAAGGGGTCGCCACAGCGGAACTCCAGTCCGCTAATGATTGGCAGTAGATTTTTACGAAATGCCGAGGTGCCAGCTCGATGCCCAACCTTCAACGAAGGCATGCCCATTTACGCATGCATGTCTTTCGAATGCTACCCAGCTGCGGGGAGGAGATGCAGACTCCACACAGAAGGCACTCCCAAGCCCAGCCGAGAACCGAACGGGAGAACCTCTTGCTGTGAGGTAACAACGCTACTGCCATTCCACTGCAGCATTATTAATAACAGAAGTAGTTTGTATAAACCTATTTTATCTTGTTTAAGTCAGGGTTTAGTTGATAATAGAAGTTCAACACAAAATTTATCTCATGCATTGTTAATTTTACCATATATCAAAGTGATAACACACCAAACAAAATCCACTAAGACGCTGAAAAACCTCTGTGTCTTGGGAAAAACCACACAACTGCTCCAATCGGACCAACAACAACAGCAAAATAATACATTTGCAAAATGTTGGAATAACTCGAACAGTAAAAATAAATCCAAAATAGCTGTAGATAAAAATGTATAATAAGTCCAAAAACTCCAAAATAGGTTGGTTAAGCGCTTTCAATTGTACTATAACAAGCTTCATCAGAACACTGAAACTGTAACCAAAAGTCCTTTAAATAACTTTTTTGGCGCCAATACTTTTCAAAACTACCCTACTAATTTAAAGACATACACACTAATTTACAGGCACAAGTCTACTAATAATAATAATAATTGTAGTTCATACATATATTATAACATTATAAAAAATGTCATTACTAAAAATGCCTTTACAGGAAATGTGACCTATTTACTCTGATGAATTGGTAAAACATTAGAGATAAAATGTTAACACAAGAAAAAAGAAAAAATGTTAACACAAGAAATTGATGTCACCATTAACGTACTACAATGAAAATGTAAAGCAAGAAAACAAGTTGTATACATATCATTTCAAAGCCAAAAGTGGCTTGATGGATATGGAATCATTTAGGCCCTATTTAAGGAGACAGGATATGATGCTAAAGCTATGTAAAAAGTTAGGGAGTACGTAACCAGTGAGTGGGGGAAAAAATATTCACTTTTATTGGGTGAAAGATACAATAACAGCAATAATAACAATGTGGTAAGCAGTGCTGTTAATGGAACAATTAACAATATTATTTACTTTGATAGAACATGTATCTTGGAATATGGCCCACACACTGGCAAGGTTAAGAAAATCCTGACTGACAACTGGCATATTATATTAGTAGATCAGGATATCACCCCTGTGTTAGGAAAAGGTCCTACATTTGTTAATAAAATAGGAATCAATATTAAATTTATTTTAGAGAGGGGTTACACCAGTAAGACTCTCACCTATAAAAATACATCTAAATGTGGTGCTTGTAATCAATGTTACACTATATTCCAGGGGGACAATTTGGTTTTAGACAATTACAAAAACACTAAAATCAAGTTTTGTAGTGGAAATTGTCAAACCAAAATGGTCATATATCTTGCTATATGTATGACCTGTCCCGGGTTTTACATAGGCAAGAAAGACTGAAAGGAAATTTAATAGACGCATCTATTCTCATCTCTATAGCATTAGAAAAAAGGATGAAAAAAATGCACTATACAGACATATTAAAGAATATGGTGATAGTCATTTTTTCAATTTTGCTATAGTAGACAGTGTGTCAGTCCATCAAAGAGGGGGAGACTTTAAAGGAATGCTTTCATATAAAGAACTTTGTTGGCAAATATATACTGATGCTTCCACCCCACCAGGGTTGAATGATTCCATATCCATCAAGCCACTTTTGGCTTTGAAATGTATGTATACAACCTGTTTTCTTGTTTTATATTTTCATTGTAGTGCGTTAATGGTGACATCAATTTCTTGTGTTAACATTTTGTTTTTTTCTTGTGTTAACATTTTATCTCTAATTTTTTACCAATTCATCAGAGTAAATAGGTCACATTTCCTGTAAAGACATTTTTAGTAATGACATTTTTAGTAATGACATTTTTTATAATGTTATAATATATATATGAACTACAATTATTATTATTAGTAGTAGTAGGCTTGTGCCTGTAAATTAGTGTGTATGTGTTTAAATTAGTAGGGTAGTTTTGAAAAGTATTGGTGCCAAAAAAGTTATTTAAAGGACTTTTGGTTACAGTTTCAGTGTTCTGATGAAGCTTGTTATAGCACAAGTGAAAGCGCTTAACCAACCTATTTTTGGAGTTTTTGGACTTATTAAACATTTTTGTCTACAACTATTTTGGATTTATTTTTACTGTTCGAGTTATTCCAACATTTTGCAAACGTATTATTTTGCTGTTGCTGTTGGTCCGAATGGAGCAGTTTTGTGGTTTTTCCCAAGACACAGAGGTTTTTCAGCGTCTTAGTGGATTTTGTTTGGTGTGTTAGCAGTTGTTCCACTCATCGCTAATGTTGGTTTTTGCATATATCAAAGTGATGAAATAAAGAATATAATCACAAATACTTGGAAGATCATTATTGGCAACAGGGAGTTAGGACTAACACTATAAGTCTTAAACTCATTTATAGTAACAATGTTGGTTTTCATATTAAAACCGTACCTACTGTCAGCAAAGGTTTAAAATCTTTAAACATCAAAAGAACCTTTTCTTCTTATGATTTTTCAGCTTGTTGTTTCATTAGTAATTGTGTCAATGTACATGTCAACAGTTTTGAATAATCTTTTAGTCCACCTGAGCACTTCACATATAATTCTTTTGGAGTGTTTTACATTGCTATGTGTTCAGGTTGCGGGTGTTTCTATGTAAGTAAGACTGCAAGGAAAATTGTAACCAGAATTTATCAACTCAATTTAGCAATATGAAATATGAACAAAAACAATGCACTATTTAAGCACAGTGTGAACTATCACAGTTTAAAGAAATGTGTGTTTGAAGTTCTTGATCAAGTTGTCATGGACAACAGAGGTGTCGATTTCAACAGCCTGTTAGAAAAGAAAGAAATTGCAATAAAAATTGAAAGTAAAACCTGCCCCCGGATTCATGAAGCTCGGCGCAAGGCCGGTGTAAGGCTTGCGCTGGCCGTGCGGCGTATATATGGAGTAGTAGCGCCATATGCATATTAATGAAGGTGTGCAGCCGCCACAGCCACGTGCATAGGAAACATGCGCGACTGCATTGGGCGTACCGAAGTTGTGGAGGGAGGCGTGTCAATGTCGGCTGTTGATGAGCAACCTAAACTGCTGAATAGTATAGTCCACCTGCAGTAATACTCGCACCTATCAGTGTCCATGGAGACTGAAACATATACAAAGCATGCACGATAGTCCCTGCGAACAGAAAATGAAGAAGCAAACACAAATGCACGATAGGGAATAACAGGTCCCTACCCTTGAACAAATGACAGAAAAAAACGCGTGCCTGTGGTCCAACGTAGTGTTTATAGCTATACCATGTGGAAGTGAAACATATCATATGCTAGGGCACTGCCAGCAGGTATGTCCAGCCCAATGGAGAGGGTCACCAGCTGACCCATAATGTGAGGGAGGGTACATAGCTGTGCAGATGTGTCCATAACAAAATACACGAGGAGAAATGTAGATATATGTAGTGACTGTATGTCCGAATCATATCTCACAAGGGATGTAATAGTCACATACAAAAGGAATGTTTGTATCCCACATAACAAATGTGATAGGGAATAGAATGCACATGTAAACGAATCAGGAGCATAGAAACAGCTACAACAATAAGGACACATGTAGGCCGAAAGGAACAGTATGACCCGTACCATCGACTAAGAATACCACCTGTCCCACTTTGCGAGCGGCAGTACCACTGCGGCTAGATTTGTCCTGACACAAACATGTAAACATGGCAAATGTGCAGAGATTATAGGACATAATTATCACTCAGACATCAAGTAATAGTGGCATTAAACAATTGTTCTCCACACATATATTACATAAATGTCATAAGAAAAAGAATAAGCCACTGAAATGCTACAAGACTAAAGCTTAGATATAGGCAAGAGTTGTAAGTTCTATCTGCCGAACTGACCGTGGGTATGTGTCGGCGTGGAAAATGTGCTGTGTCCACTGCAAATGTTGCATTGTGGCCAATTGACAAGGGGGAAACAGTACCGTAGACTGTGGGGAGGCATTGTCCACAACAGTCGGATATATGGAAGGAATAGCATGGACATTGGAAAAGGTGCCATTCCCCCCAATGAGTACAACAGGTCTGCAAATCCCGGGAGTCATCGGTAGAAGCCAAACTAGTATGTGACACAGCCGAACGGGTAGTACCTGGGTATACCAACTAAGTAACGAAAGTGAAGTATGGGCGTGTATCTATGTGTGTGAGGTATAGCACGTGGGAAGCAAACATGGCAGGGTAGTCCACACAACCATAAAGGTACCCAACACCTGTAGGGCAGTCAATGTACTACTCTGGCTGTGTCATGGCCCAACAACAAAAGTAGTGAGCTATAGGATGTGAGTAATTTGCATGTGAGGGATGGATGGGTAATGGTAAAACCCGAAAAGGCGATACTGTGCCGTATGCAGAAAAGGTGAACCAGAGGTATAGGAGGGGGCAGCGGGTGAAGTGGACATAAACACAAACACATGGAGAAACAGCTGCAAGACAAGCAGACATGCCATAGTGTAGAACACAATCCCACAAACATATGTATCATGTAAATGTGCGATCAAAATGTATAGATATGTCACCGTCACATACCCACAGGTTGGTCCTGATGGAACTGGCCATAACAAATGCAACACATCTGGCTGCATAATGGGCTACCCAGCATACCCTCCACATCACACAACCCAGCCCCATAACAGAACGTCCACCAAATCCACCCGTACGTGGCCCACTGGTCCGTTGCAGACACAGCTACACATACCGACCCCTACGCATATGTAGTAGGTATTGTCACCCTAGGCAGTGTCAGGATAGCAAACCATGTATTCCCTGCATGTTAAACCCCCTGCACATTTTCATAAAGCCAAAATACATTTCAATATTGTTTCTGTGTGGAATGGTCCAATTTCTGGAATATCCCTTACGGGATAAGTAACCTGTGTAAATAGTAGAATGGGTATGACGACAAGATGTCCAATCCTGTACATATCTGGGCACAAGTCAGAATGTGAAGTACAGGTCCAAGACACTGTCCAGACCTGAATGGTCATGCATAACCCAGTACCCAGGATAAAACACCTTCCCCTGATGCACGTGTCCCCACCCAAATAAGCGGGAGAATATATCGCACACTCGCATAGTGGCAAACGGCAGAAGGGTGAGGAAGACACCCAACATTAACAGGAGAACCCTGATGAAGTCTGAGGGATACCTAGTGTGTGCCGGCGTGACCGACCATACCTGACAACCTGTGTGAGCTAGATATCTGGACAGAGCCGTGACTACAAGTGAGACAAAGGTACAACAGCAGGTACAATATGCAAATATAGCTGTTAGAAGTTATTCATGTATGTGCAGTCTGAGTACCCGGGAAGTCCACTGGGCGAAGAAGTGCCCAGTAACAGTGGAGGCCCGGGTAGAAAAGCTCCACAAGCAATACAAGGAAATAAAGGCTACATAATGTTAAAGGTAAAATACAAGAGTAAAAGGCATACAGTCAGGAAATACACATGCATAACATGTGCATAATAAGACAGTGCAAATCCAGAGTTTGTAGTGGTAATACAGAAATGTACAACAATGACATACTGGGAGTCACATGAGTGTCAGCTAAGTCTGGTTAAGCTGGAGGGTAGAGAGGAGCAGGAGTATGGAGAACTCAGAGGAGTGAGATCCGTGGAATGTATAACAGGTGCAAGCAGGAATATATCCATGTGGATGGATAAACATAGATATATCATAGAACGACAGTTTGCACAATGGCATTAATGTCCAGAGTATGAAGTCTGAAACTCAACTGTCTGCCAGTACATCCCGACATCTGTCCCTAATGCCGAGCTACTGCTGTGCCAGAACACAACAGCGTATTACAGAGGTCCATACCATATCACTCAACTGTCCAGATATTCGCAGAATGACCAGAGTGTTGGCTCATAGTGTTGTGTGCCTCCGACAACCTGCGTCTGTCAGGTAAATAGGTGTGGATTGACGTCACGAAATAATGAGCATTAAGTATAGCACTCCACATCCCGCAGAAGAGTCATGACAATGCAAAACCTAGTATTCTATCAACGTTATAAGCTTGTCAGGAAACTAGTTAAAATGTGTCCCTCTTACTCTCCCCATCATGTAGGGTTTGCGCAGATTTGTTGCTCAAAGAGGTCAATTGGTATGGTCCATACATATGTACAGTAACAAGCCATGACATTTGTGTAATGTACAACTGCATACCTGTAGTCACAACATGTCCAAGAAAATAATCCCCGTATGAATGAATACAGGTAATAGTCAAATGTGAATGGGAACCCCCCCCTCACCATGGAGTATGGACCGTAACAACCCCACCCATAATATGTACAGCCAACAGAATAAGCTCCTGATAGGTGCCCAAACACATGTGTCTATAAATACAGGTAAAATGTTCATAATAGGGAGATGCTCCCTGTCCACATGCTTCATCTGACATTTGAACTCGGCCAGGGAAGTTCCATTCACAAGGGGGACAAGCCCATACCCAGATCACTACATGAACACTCTGACAATCAGAAACGTGTATGTGATACGACTATATGCCCTGGTGTTCTGCATATCCTCGGAGTGATTAACAATGCAGCTAGGGTCCACAGCAGTAGGCAATACGGGATGTGTAATATGTAGTACCGTGTTTCCCACAGCAGTGGAATGGATGCCTGTGTTGTAAGTGAAGCGGTGAGGCATATGTTGATGTAGCTAAGTACTATGGGTATGCATATCAATGAGGCAGAACAGCAACAGAATACTGTTTCCAGCATCTGTCCAATGTGAATGCAGTCCCGGTTGACCTACGACCACTGCAGATATCCCTGTAAAGTGTAATGAATGCGTTTGTGCTGTACACACAGTTAAATACGTAAAGGTGAACTGTGTGTTTCACACCAGTCTGTAAACCAGACTACAGATAAGTAAGTGTTACAGTCAGACATATGAAAGGCCGCGCAAGCACACATTTATTAAACAGATGTAACCCACAACATGTAAATGCAAGTGCGCCTGTGCGTGTGTGATCCGCTCACAGCATAGTAAATGAATGCTGTTTCCACCACATTAGATATACATGGCTCAAACCTGTTAACCCCGTAAAGTATGAAACCAGCCAAAGGCATGCAAACTACTGGTACAAATAGGGACAAACCCCAGATATGTGCCAGAACAAACATAGAAAGTGGATAGAATAACGGGTGTGTCAGCCTGGATTCTCTGAAGGGTATGCAGTCGTAACCTGAACTGCTTGCCAGTATTTCCCAATGTAAGTCTTTAAAGAAATGCCACTACATTGCCAGATAGACACAAGGTTATGAAAAACACACCGAAGATAAAGAGGCAACCAGCTGTACATTCTGCGACAATCTGTACAGTGGAAAGCTATGGTATGGATATAGATATATGTGTATACACATAATCCACAGACGTAAACTGAAGCAAATTATGAAATGAGGACTGTACATGTATATATATATATATATATATACACAACAAACATATGTCCCCTAGATATGACATATGTACATAAATAGGCCACGGCATAGCTAATATGGGTAGACAATCAGACATGCACGAAAGGTGAATAAACCGCTGCTTTCCAAACCATTGGCCAGAAAGTGACAGTCCAGCAAGTTCTACACTTTAAACATGCATATAGGTGTCCATTGCAGGACCTGAAAAATTGATCCATACATAGTGTCAACCGTCATTGATGCAAAATAAGTGACCTCAGCAAATACAATATAGCTGTACATGCAACAGTAGCAGGTGCAAGGGTAATGACACATGTGTCGATAGAATGTATGACGTATGAACTGATATCCAGAGAGTGGGGAGTGCATATAAGTGTCTCCACACTTTAGTACCGCTCACATTATACATGTGTAATGGGTACTGTGCAGGGGTGTCAGGTATGGGAATCATGGGTATGCAGAAATGGGCCTAGGTGTTGTTTGGCAGAGATTTATTAGGTCCGCCCCGTGGGAGTGATGTGGGTATAGCACATGCCTATATTCTCAATAATGGGGCAAACCATCCACTGGATATTGCGTAAACCATTGTGGGAATATGTAGGGCCCTATATCAGTGTCATGTAGGTGATTATCATGGATGGACATGCGTATGACCAAGATGGTAACCATACCTGGCAAACTGTCAGAATAAGACAGCTGCACTAAGGCATAGTAGATGAAATACAAATAGGGACTATATTAGATATACCCCAGACAAAGTCAGAACGTTGATAGAATACTGGCATAGCCAGGAATACGAATGTTATGTGTTACTAATCATGACATAGTAATGTCAGTCACTATTATCTAACCACACAGTTCTTAATGCCTTGCCAGTAATTTACCAGAAAGGCACATTACTATGACAAATGTAACAAGAGCAAAGGTCAAACATCAGGGCGTTTACCCATAATGTGTACAGATTAGGGGTATGAAGGTAACCTGTACAAAATACATGTAAACAGAACTAGTGATACTAGGTGGACAGGTGAGAAGAAAGACGTCAGGACAAATGACAAAACATGTACAAGTCATACGCATGTACTCCGACAAATGTGAATGACAACGTATGCCCTGTGAAAGTCAATGTGGAAGATTAATAGACTCAAAAGAAATGTGTCCCTCAGGGTGTCATGCAGTGTCACCGTTACAATCTCCAGTCCCCCATACTCGTACGTGAGCTCTGCCACTGACGGAAAGCGCAAATACCGGCGTACACATATGATAGATGATAGACTAGTGTGGATAAGCAGCTGTTGGCCTGTGTGAGGAATACAACCCTCTGGGTGGGTGTGTCCTGCAATATAAATGTAATGGCATGTGGCCTGTGATGCCACCATACAGTGTGTGTATTGGTGTCAGAAAGTTGATATCTTGTATCAGACACATACTCCGCAACTGTGCAGATTTACGCAGAATGTGCAGAGTTCTGCCTCATATGTTTGGTGTGTTCCACATAAAATCAGTACCATTCTGGCAAATTCCTGAGAACTGAAGTCATGAAACAATGACAAACATGTGAGTTTAAGACACCAAATCCATCAGAAAAGTCATACTAATGCAAAACCTATTATTGTGTCAACTATCTACGTTTGTAAGAGCAATATGTAAATACTGCCCCTATGTGTCCCACTATCAGTTAAGGCTTTGTCCAGATGTTTGCTCTAGGAGGTGGAGTGGTATGATCAGAAACAGATACATGTGTGAGGAAACAGCATTATCGACTGCAAGATAACGCAGAAGGTATGAAAAGCGCTGCAGTAGGACGTTCAGTACTGTCTGCAGGTATGTGCTGACATGTCAAATGACACAGCAGTCCACATGAAGTACCTATAGGGCTGTCACCTTTACAAATGATGATAGTGGGACATACCCACAGCCATGCACACAGCACAAATAGACATACACACAACAAAACTAGGCCATGATACATGAAGCCTTCGGCATGTACGAGTAGAGTGAGAGTACAGCAAGGATAGATGTCTGCCAAGCTATACAGCAAACGGCTGTAAGGGTGTGTAACACTGCCCGTAACACGAACGTTGCATGGACAATGTTGGGATTTGCAACATACCCCATTGGTATGTGAAAGCTATGCAAATATGCGATACATGAAACAGTCATCTGTCCATGCAAGAGCAGAGTTATGGGCAGAAAATATATATATATAAATATATATATATATATATATATATATATATATATATATATATATATATATATATATGAAGAGAGAGAGAGAGAGATACAGACATACACACACAGACACACACACACACCCATGGCAGGATTGTGAGCAGAACACGAATGTAACCACTGTACCACACAACAGCATTACGCAGTGACAGAACGTGCAACCGTGAGTAGTAGATCACGGAAATCACACAGGCATACGTCTAGCCTGTAGACAGTGGCATCAAAGGCAAAGACGCTGCACAGATGTTATGGTGAGTGAATACTGTAAAAGCAATGTACTGTTATCATGCAGCTGGAAACACACACACACACACACACACACACACACACACACACTTGACAGGGCATTGAACTTACACCTAACTACTCTATCACACTACAGCATGATGCATTTACAGAATGCGCTACCGAGATTACTAAACACAACAGACCCACAGGCATTCTTCTAGGTGCATGTCAACATCCGCAAAGGCAAAGATGTCAGCAGGATATATCTGTGGTGTGAAGCGTCTAAAAGCATAACCAGAGTCCCCAGGAGGATGGGAGCATGCGCACACACACACACACACACACACACACACACACACACACACACACACACACACAAACACACACTTGTCAGGGCTGGGAATCGAACTTACACCTAACTACCCTATCACACTACAGCATGATGCATTTACAGAACATGCTACCGAGATTACTAAATGCAGCAGACCCACAGGCATTCTTCTAGGTGCGTGTCAACATCCACAAAGGCAAAGACGTCAGCAGGATATATCTGTGGTGCGAAGCATCTAAAAGCATAACCTGAGTCCCCAGGTGGACGGGAGCATGCGCACACACACACACACACACACACACACACACACACACACACACACACACACACACACACTTGGCAGGGCTGGAAATCGAACTTACACCTAACTACCCTATCACACTACAGCATGACGCATTTACAGAACGCGCTACCGAGATTACTAAACACAGCAGACCCACAGGCATTCTTCTAGGTGTGTGTCAACATCCGCAAAGGAAAAGCCGTCAGCAGGATATATCTGTGGTGCGAAGCATCTAAAAGCATAACCTGAGTCCCCAGGCGGACGGGAGCATGCGCACACACACACACACACACACACACACACACACACACACACACACACACACACACACACGTCAGGGCTGGGAATTGAACTTACACCTAACTACCCTATCACACTACAGCATGACGCATTTACAGAACACGCTACCAAGATTACTAAACACAGCAGACCCACAGGCATTCTTCTAGGTGCGTGTCAACATCCGCAAAGGCAAAGACGTCAGCAGGATATATCTGTGGTGTGAAGCATCTAAAAGCATAACCTGGGTCCCCAGATGGACGGGAGCATGCGCACACACACACACACACACACACACACACACACACACACACACACTTGGCAGGGCATCAAACTTACACCTAACTACCCTATTACACTACAGCATGACGCATTTACATAACGCGCTACCAAGATTACTAAACACAGCAGACCCACAGGCATTCTTCTAGGTGTGTGTCAACATCCGCAAAGGCAAAGATGTCAGCAGGGTATATCTGTGGTGTGAAGCATCTAAAAGCATAACCTGAGTCCCCAGGTGGACAGGAGCATGCGCGCACACACACACACACACACACACACACACACACACACACACACACACACACACACACACACACAAACACACTCGGCACGGCTGGGAATTGAACTTACATCTAACTACCCTATCACACTACAGCATGACGCATTTACAGAATGCGCGACCGAGATTACTAAACACAGCAGTCCCACAGGCATTCTTCTAGGCACGTGTCAACATCTGCAAATGCCAGGACGCCGGCAGGGATTGTATAGAGAGTGTAGGATTAGACATAGTACTGTCCCACAGTAGATATATACAACCACACGGCAGTGGTGTACTCAGGGCAACTATACATGTATGGAGCACTGCAACAACAATACATAGACACAGTACGCACCACAGACAGTACACCCTTCCAGATAGTCACCCAGTGTGTACTCGGTGGGCATCCATCCTGACGTTGAAGATGGAAATTCGTTGCCTGGATGACCACCATGGCAATACAGGATGTCAACGGCCATGGCCATGCACAGAGGGACATCACCGACACAAGGTGTCACTGGCCATGGCCGCACACCTGGTAATATACATCAGTTTGGACTGTACTGTGTGTCGATCTACACAACGGCATACTGGGCATGCTCACACACTTAGCTGTTGCAAAGGGCCGTCTTGCATGCAGATGGAGTGTAAACACAGAAGGTCTCAGCTTGGACTGTACCGTGTGTCCATCTACACAACTGCGTACATGGACTGTATTGTGTGTCCATCTACACAACAGCATACTGGGCATGCTCACACACGTAGATGTTGCAAAGGCCTGTCGTGCATGCAGATGGAGTGTACACACAGAAGGGCACAGTACAGAAGGGCACAGTAAGGTATAACTGTCCTCACGCACAGGGCGGTCACACATGCAGTGACCTGTACACACACAGCTGCCATCACAGCTGTCACAGGTGCAGGTCACACACATACACACTGCAGTGTACACTATAGCTCTCAAGTCATCACCATGTCGTCGGTGCAGCAGTACACAGCCTTACAGTATCACAACACCATGTGGCACATGACCACTGGGTCGTACAGAGGTGTACACCAGCTGTACAGAGTACACATGTACCAACAGGGATCCAACAGGTGTTATGCATTGCAATGATACCAGTATACATGAACAGGTCAGCTCAAGACATACCACGGCCCTTACACAGCTGTGACACATGACTGTTGCTGTACACCAATGAACACATGCCTGGATATGTCATACATGTGATTGTGTGGATGTGTGCATGGACTGCACACACAACACATACATGCGTAGCCTTTGATGTACCTCGTGCATAACAGTGGCCTAATCAATGCTACACATGCAAATGGAAGGTGGGTCCATGTCTGTTGAGTGCTCACACTACAGGGGGTAGCAATGTTGACCGGGACACATACCCTTGTACTGGTCGCCTGTGACACCCGTGATATCATACCACAGTCCATGTGTTATGTATGTCAACACACATGTCCAACAATAGCAATGCATACAAACATGGCAACAGGAGACACATGTGACATCTGTACTGTGCATGCAGCAACCATGCATGTGCAGTGGCCGATGTCCGTAACATAGTTGCACCTAACTATGACATGCAGTCGCATTGCAGACCCATCATTGACACCTGTATACGGTGACATACAAACAGCACGTATGAAGGGATGTGTGTACATAAAGTGGTGAACCACCTGTGTAGATGTATGTGTGCAGGGGGTGGCTCACAGTTGTGCCACACACCATCCTATCATGCCATGTGCAAACAGTATGCTATGTCACTGTTACGTGACGGTGCTGACATAATGCATACACAGCGGTCAGGTGTTACCAACTATATATCACGTGGCACCTGTAACAACTACAAGGGATGTGTGTACATAAAGTGGTGAACCACCTGTGTAGATGTATGTGTGCAGGGGGTGGCTCACAGTTGTGCCACACACCATCCTATCATGCCATGTGCAAACAGTATGCTATGTCACTGTTATGTGACGGTGCTGACATAATGCATACACAGCGGTCAGGTGTTACCAACTATATATCACGTGGCACCTGTAACAACTACAACCTCCCGTGTGCATATAGCAGCACATTTGCCAGATATAGCGTTGGTACACATAATGCAATCAATACCACTTCATGTCTATCAAACGTCTCATCATATGGCAGGTGTATCATTCCCAGCACTGCCATGTGTGTCCGAATGTGTGACCAGAGATGCCACATATCACGGGGAATATGTCCCAGTTGTTACACATCACTGTACACCGTTGTAGAGATCTGTACATACGTCAGTGTGGGAAGCATGATGTTGGCCGGTGTGGTGCATCACACACGTCGGCGGTCCGTATACACATGTGTGGTCACCACAGTGTGTGTGTGTCTGTATGTATGTCTGGTGCTTGGTGTGAGGGTGTATGCTAATATACAGTGAGAAATGATCACTAACCCCATGTGGTGACTAACCCGTAATGGTGATGCAGTGCACTACCCTGTTGATGCCATAGGTCCCAGCCATACTGGCTACCTGTGCATGTTCCTTCTCTGTGACATGTCATGTGGGTGCATAGTACTGTGAGTGTGATGACCACATAGGCAAGGGTCCCCACCTGAACACTATGGGGTGTGAGTTATAGTGGTGTACACCCTGTGAATGTGGCCATGTTCCCGTAATGTTACAGGGTCCTACTGCTGCACAGTGTGGCCTCCAGCTACCAAGTGACACCTCACATCATCATTGGCCATACCACTGTGTACAACCCCTGCACCATGTCACCATACCTGTAATGTGTCCTGCTATGTATGTCACATCTCTGTCCAGTGTAGCCTGTGGCACTGACCACATGCATCAGGTGCAGTATATGTGCGGACATTTGTGTCATGTTGGTGTTTCCAACAGTCAGGTTGAGGGTACATGTAGCATGCTGATATTGCCAGACATGCCTATGAGTAATCCACAGTTACACGTGGGGGACTGCAAACACTGCTACCTGTAGGCACATGCAAGTACAACATAGGAGGGAACCAGGGTATCACAACCAACATGGTGCTACAGATGTAACCGAGACACATACCGTGAACACATCACAATGCATGCTGCACCTGCACTACATGGTATGACCGGTGCATGTCGACAGTACACAGCCTATGTCACATACATATCTCTCAGTATTCAATCACAACCACTGCAACATACACATCCCTCACTATGCATACACGGGTAATATTACATACACCTCTCACTATTCTGTTCACCCTGTGCATCAGAATATTTGTGCATAACCCTGCACCGATGGTGTGGATGACAGGGATGTGGCACAGGCTTCATCATATGCACAGGGGGATATGTTTGCCAGGGGCATGGGCTGCACCAATGGATAACATCATGTGTGTGTGTAAGGGCCGGTGAGTTGATTGGACATGTCTGTTCAGAATGCATGTGGATGTTGTGGAGCCCTACAGTTGTGTTTGCTGTGTGCGTGTATGTGTGTACACAGTTCTGCCATTTGTGAGGCCTACACAGGGTATAATTGACAGCCCCAGATTGTACAAACCAGGTTGTACAGCTCACTGTGTCCGTCCATGGCCATGTGACCTATGCCTGCCTGGGGTTGCACGGGCACTACCAGGTGGAGGTACAGAGTGGCTACTGTCCGATGACACATGTCCGCTGGAACCATGTCCCCGCTGAGAACGTCCAGGGCCACGTCCACGTGGCCTGCTGTGTCCTGGTGTTGACAGCACAGCACCAGCTGCACTGCTACTGCTACCGGCACTATGGGAGCGGGCATGTGAGGTGGCACGCTCACGTCGACCTACACTAGGTGGTGTTGCTGGCCTACGTCCACGTGGCCCATGTCTCATTCCTTCCAGATGTTCCAGCACAGACATCTCCCGCTCGCGGATTGCCATGTCTCGGTTAAGGATTCCGACCATTTCACCCAATCGCCTATCCAGAACATCAGCAATCTGCTGTTGAGCATTTGCTAATGCCTGGATGTTGTCATTTAGGGTATGGATAGCAGCCCTCTGCAGCCTCTGTCCTTCTCTGTTCTGCCGTTCAGCATATGCCTGTGCCGCCATTACAGTCTGGAACATGTGTCTGGTGATACCAGCTGCTGCGCTCTGTCCTGCAGGTGCATGTCTGCCAGAGGTCCTCCTACAAGCAGCACCAGCCACATGCCTGTGTGGCACATCTGCAGTCATTACACTGACACCATGGTGTGTAGACACACCTTCTGTAGCCACCACACGTTCCTGTTCCACGCTAACAGATGCTGACTGTCCTTCCTCTATGGCCACTGGTGATGCGGTATGTGTTGGCAGCAGAACTGTGTGCGGGGAAGAGGAGGACATAGCTGGGATGGTAACCATTGGCACAGATTCAGCCCCTGACAAACCTGCCTGTACCTCATGCATATGTTCATCACCGCTAGTATCTGTGGGGACACTAACATCAGATGGACCGCAGGAGGGTAACGCACCTACATCACCTGTGAATGCAAAGAAATACTGTAAAGTACAATAGACACAGACACAGACACACACACACACACACACACACACACACACACACACACACACACACACACACACACACACACACAGATACACACACACATACACACACACACACAGGCACACACACACACACAGACACACACACACACTCACACACACACAGACACACACACACAGACACACACACACACAAACACAGACACACACACACACACACACACACACACACACACACACAGATACACCATGCATGTAATTTGTCAGATGGCATGCAGCATGCCTGTGTTACAGCAGAGGGAATGCAGCTCAGACATTAATAGTGTTAGTAAGCATACCTCCCTGGGGTGCACACTACAGCAAGCAGGTGTCATATCAGTAGCCATGCAGTTCACACAATCATGGTAGTATGCATGCATCCCCGTGATACACCATGTGGCCCAGAACAGGATAACAGTACACATGGCTGACGTGACCTTGACATGTAATCTGCTGACATGTGCATTAACATGCATACATGTCTGACACAATGGTGTCCTGACACATGTACAGCATCATAATGGGCTTCACATTGCAGTGTTGTGTGTATGCCCTACAGATAAAATGCATGTTTAGCAAATGTGCATGAGCATGGGAGGGTAGTGTGAGCCGTCTACATTGCTATACAGTGTGAAGTACAGACACTGTGCCATTGCATGGCATCATGAGGCATCTATGTTGCTGTAGAATGCATAATATGTACACATTGCATAGCTATAACTGCAACACAGTCATGATGTTCAACAGATCATATATGGTAGACTTCAGTGACACCTCCAGTAGCTGTGCACAGGCTTTTAGGAAGTCCAGTGTACCACATCAACTGTATAATCGGTCAACTAAGGCTATAATTGGACCATGTGTGGACAATGTGCAACAGGATGTATACACATCCCATGTACTGTGTGGCTACATGTCTCTGGCCATCCCCCATGGCCATGTGTGCACATGTGTTGGCCAAATGTGTGTGATGGCCATCTATCTCACATGCCTGTGTTGTCCCTTATGACATATACCCATAGATGTCAGATATGTCACAATCCACAAGGCTATGCAGACAACAGGTTGTATGTTTGGTATGTGGGGTATAGGTCATGCGATAGTGTGACAATATTGCAGACAGAACACTATGTGTCTGGGACTTGTCAGGTGGACCATCACAATGTGTGAACCCAATGCAGGGGCATATGACACAATGGTGACACCTGTGGGCTGCCCATATCACAGCTCACTGTGTGGTACTGTGTGAGTACCACACATGTTGTTCCAATGCATACTACATATGCCTCCATTGTAGAACACCTCCACCGTTGTATGCACAGCTGACCACACATGTCACAATGACAAGTACTGTGGTTTCAAGTCAGTGTATCATTTCGTTTGTATATATTGCACATGGGTGGCCTGTGTGAATGATGGGTGATGCGACCTGTATATCGTGACTGGAACAAACATCAGGTGTGCAAGTGTTAACTGGCCACATGGCAAATAGATCTACACTGTAACATGCCTGATACTGATGACAGTCTCACCTGCAACGGACTCATGTCTGTGCGGCACGCCAGAAGTACCTGTATAGGGGTGACACAGCATTATGTACATTATTCATGACTGTATGACAGCCACAGGTTGCACTGTGCATGTGAACACATTCACCTGTGTAATAGCATATAGTATGCACATGTTTGCATACACAGCGTAGCATACTGTAGTATGCAGCATGTGTGTCCACATACCTTGCATATGTTGTTACTTTACATAATGTACAGTGACACATGCAACTAAATGGGATATAATAGCCATATGTGCAGTACTGACTTACCAGGCAACTCCAGGCTCAATGGTTGGGAGACACCCACCTCCACGATGGCAGCTAGTGTTTGTGGATGCTGTTCCCTGGGTGTCCCCAGACTGGCCAGTAGCTCCTCGGTGTGTGTGAGTGGGGGCTGGGTTGGTGGCCCACCAGCTGTTCCACCTTGTTCCCTGGCAATTGCAGTGGCACGCTGTTTTGCATGTCGTATCAAGTCCATGCAGTGTCTGCGCACCTGCTGGTAGGTGCGGTTATGGCCACCCTCATAGTTCACCCTCCTGCGTAGATCCTGCCACAGGTCATCCTGCTGCTGGGCATGCTGTGGCACATGGCTGAACAACAAGTCATAGTTGTCATGGAGCTGTGGGATGAGGACATCATCCTCCTGGCGGCTGTATGCTGGGAGGCTTGTACGGGGCATTATCTCTAAGACATAATGATGGTGACAGGTCACAGTATCAGAGCTGTACAGAGATACTGCTGCACATACATTTCTATGACATCTACTACATCTGCACAGTTATCTTTGCAAAGCATCATGACACTAACATGACTGACGTGTTTGTGTCACACACATGTCACACCCATTATGCATTGGATATCATCACCATATATGTGTGTCACCTCATTACAGTGATCATACTCCATGTAAATGCTGTTTTGCTGTGGGCATGTCTATTTGCCTGCACTTGTGTTCTTACCTATCTGCACATGCCTGGATGCGTCCACGGTAATGCTGTTGACCTGGATGCTGTGTATATGTCACATATCAACACAGACACAACCGTAATGGATTTGAGCAGTGACAATGCACACATACGCATGGACACCTGTATGTGCATGTGTTTTGCCATATACATCTACACAGCACTGTACAACTATTCAACATCCTGCCACGGATCGCCTGTATTGCACATGTGATAGACATGGGATAATGGCTAGTCAGACAACATTCGCAGGGATGGTTATCAACCATAGCATGTGCGGGCATGGTTTCCAAGCTGTAACAGACAGCCATTATGCCACCGCAAGGTGCATCAGTGCCACATTACTGATCCAGTCAGTTGATAGTACATCTACCATGCGGCCATCACACCATATATGACTGGGATGACATGTGCAGCTTTTATGGACAGGGTTGCATGTTATGGCGGGAGTATGTCACATATATGGCACAGGGATCTGTCCAGCCTGTGGTGATCCTAGTATTAGGACAGTGGCTGTCCATGACATATGTCTTATAGATCAGGATATGGACATGTAGCATGTCCATCATCATGGTGTAGCAAATGTCTTTATGCAAGGTAGACAGCATGCTGCATAGTGGAGGTGAGGATTGTGTAGGCTGGTATCGCACATCCATGCATAGCCATTACCCCTTAAAGGTGGTATGTGATCCAATATTGGTCATCACAGTGCTGCATATGCCTGTCCAGTGATCTCCGTGCTCATGGATGGCACCCTGACATGACATGGGTACCTCATATGACTACCTAAGGGGCCTGGATACGTCACGAAGTCAGGGGGTGCACTGCACAGCACCATCGCTTACACAGTGTCCATAATGTTGACCACAGCCTAGGTAGTAGTTTATGGGTACAGGGATGTTCACCTAGCGGTGACAATGCTGGTATCATCCATCAGACTGTGCACATATGTCATACACCTCACCCACACAGCCCATTCTGTATGTTGTTCACAACACTGACACAGATATACTGATAGGTCATGGCCATTCACAGCCTTACATGTACAGATGCCTAACATTTGTCTCTGTGGTATGGGCTACAATGAGGGTGGGGTACAACACATTACCCCTGTTCTACTGTAGCTGGCACTGGTGTGATGTGCACATGTCACTCTTGCACCTTTTGTAGTTGTGAGTCTGTCAACAGGCCACTGGTGGAACACTCCTGTGACATACAAAGGTATTTGTAATCAAACATTCCTGCTGTCTTGTACATCTGTACTGCTAACATCTACAGTGATAATGGTTCATGGACATGCACACCATACACAGCAGGGTTATAGTGCGGTGCCACTCAAAATGACTGTCATCACCACTTGTGGGTTGATATTATCCAACACCCTATCTGTATTGTATGGTCATGCTAGGCACTTGTTCAGAACTTGTGAGCATGTCATGAGCTACTGATTACTATAGCACCCATTCCACACCATTTCCCACAGGTACACTGGCTGTCCTACACTTCCCAGCTTGCTTATGGTACAACAGCTGTTGTACACACGTAATGCACATATCCTGTGGGACATGGTTGTATATACAGGCATGTCCAACTGTCACGTACCAGTGCTACTGCCTGTCTATATGAGGGATATGTCGTACATGTGGCAATAGAGCAATTGTCTCATGTACACATTCAATGCTCACCTCCCAACATACGACACTACAGCCTGTGGGGGATGCACTTCTGCAGCCGTGCTGGGGGCATAGCTCTCAAGTGTACCTCATTACGAGGAACATACCTCATTTGAGGTCTTAAAAGGTGCATGTTCCTCAAGGTTCCACATTGAAAGTGTCTGTCACACATTCATTGTTGGACATTGTTTACCTGCTAGCCATGGCTAAATAGATGGGAATCATATTAATTTATTAGAATATCTTTTTTATACGTAAAACCAGCCTATTTTAGCCATCATATGCCCTTCCTAATTGAAGCTGTTAGTAAGCCAGTTGTAAGTGTTCCACGTTTTGCCCATTTGTCACACATTATGAGGGCTAATGTTCCTCATTTTGGGGACAGGAGATTGACAGCTATGGCTAGGGGTAATGCTGTCACCAACCCTGACTGCACCTGGCAGTCATTTGGGGATGTGTAACATTCGCAACACACCCCACCCATTACATAGTCTCACATGATCTACACCACTGGCCACACCTATGAAGACAACTTGTGCAGTATGTCTCCATACTCAGTGTAGGCACCAGAGATAGCCCCCATCATGGAAGACAACATCACCAACTTATAGCCCACAGACTCATGTGTGCCCATCACATACAGCCAATAGGGAGTTATAACATTCACAACACACCAGTCATAGGTGACTCTGTAGGGAGTCACACTGCAGTTCCACACAGCAGGATACACAAGGCGATAGTCGCTTACATCTTGCTGTCAGGTAACTGCTTCTGCAACATAACCTATGCACCCATGCCACACCTCACCAGGTACAATGTGACTGTCATTCTCCATGTTAGTGTGACTGCCCTGTGATGCCACTTCACAGACTACCTGTGCAGGGACATGCAATAGCTCACCAGTTTTATAGCCATGAGGGTGTGGGCCAAGCCCTGTGGAGCATTTTGCATTCGTCCGGACACGATACCACTGTACAATGACCAACTGTGTCACTTCAACAGTTGCCTATGCTCCTATTGTCATTCCACAGGCATCTGGTATCTGTCCGCTTTGACTGACCTGGTCAAACACAATGCTGTGGCACAGATGACTTGCACCTGTTAGCCCTGGGAGTACAGCTCACATGTAAGGCTCTTGCTGCTTCTATACTGCCTGTCTTGCACAGTTTCCAATAACTGTCACCGGCAAAATGGAAACTGGCAAGCACGACATGGGGTCATGTGACACAATGCTTGCATCTTCCTCTGTGATGCACGCAGGCAAGGCGCACCTTATAATGCACCACTCAAACATCTATGCAGTGACTGGGACCTGCCTCTAGGCTCTGCAGAGCACACCTGCAATGACAGGTTATAGACAGACCATACCTTTCAGGCACATACCTGGACTGGCACACCCACAGCTGAGGGGTTCCCATATCACACTATGTTGTGCACACATCCTGGCTAGTTACTTAGCACAATGCATCAGAGGTGTTCCACGTGTAACTAACTGTGTCCGGGACCGCTATACACATTTTAACAAGCTACAGAGTCAACATCATACCCCACGGTTAACATACCTTATTTGTTGGTATATTGGACAGTGGGCCTCAGACAGCTACTACTGATGTGTGACTGACACTACCCCACACTTAACTGGGATAGCCACCCATGTACCGACACATCCATGAGTCATAACCTCCGCTCTGCTGGATCAACCCATACACACCACCTCCAAGACCTACATTAACCTTGACATGAACACTACCACCATGTGACTGGTGTTACACACCTGGGGTTATCCCCTCATTGGCGGATTCTGAACATATGCTAATCAACCTTGTTAGCCACATCCCGGCACCACACCCATCACAGCATACACAGTACATGAGTACTACAACACCTACTACAGATGTCTGCTGACAGCGGTTGTTAACGTCATGACACCCGTGCAGATGGACAATGCACATACAAATGCTGACACATACCCCAGTGCACTTCATTAGCATGTACACAACTGCATGGATCATGCTATTCCACACAGAGCCATGATGGTACACACCAGATAACAGACGCCACTCTGGTGGTCATGTTCCATGGACATATGATGTACAACAACAGGTGTAGGCTGTTGCACAGTGGTGTACATTCCCATGGGTGGGGTGGCTCACTGGTCAGCTGTGGTAGGGCCACAGGGTCCCTCATCACATACTCCAAGCCTAGCTACATAAACATGACTGCAACACATACTGGGGTGTACCACCAGGCATTATGGTGGTATGTCAGTAGTTGATGGCAACACCCACATCTGCTGTCACATACAACAGTCACTCAGGAACATTACAGACCCAGGTGATGTTGGCAACATGCTGGAGGATGGATTCAATGCTAACATTACACCCTCTCACTCACTACAGGGCCACAATCCATAAAGGAACATTGTGGTGTCCCTGTGGTCACACCTACACAGTACTGACCTGCACTCTATATGTCCTGGGACACTGGCCCCATGTCACCTTCCAACGTCCCAGGCTGTGAGGTCCACCAACCTCTGAATGACATGTCTCCCCACTAGGCCACCATATTCAGTAATAGCCTTGTTTCAGACATTGTAGCCCCTGAATGGCACACAGCAGCATTTATCACACTACACACAGGTGGCACCACAATGCACGAGTGGGACTATAGTCCTACACACCTGACTGGACTGTTCTGCATGGCTATGAGGCACATCATCAAGGACGTCATTCACAGAGACATTGTTGGTCCTTTGCTGCTACCTGGGTTGGGCTTGTTCGGGTCAGAGCATGGCCCCTACACATGGTGGACTCCTTTCATACAGTTACCAGGGCAGTTGCTGATGGTGCGAGTCCACACATCCTACATTGTCCTCTCATTGCCTTTCAGCACCATTCTCCATTCTGGTATTGACAACATACACATCCACCTGCACATCGTACCCTATGTCTCAGGATGTTATGCAATGTGGCTCATGGACAGGACACACACAGTGAGGCCAGCATACCATAGTACCTACTACATGTCAGGTACATTTGGCATACCACAGTCCTCAGTCATAGGGCCCCTCATGTTCAGTATATGCTTCCCTGCGGTACAGGCTAACACAGGGGATTTCCCTGCCTAGCTTTCAAACCCCTGCATACAAAGTGCCATGACTGCTCCACCAGCTGATACTGACTCCATCCATATGGGTGTCACTGTGACAGATACATGATATGACTATCATGGCATCAAGCTGCATGACACAAGGTGCATGAACATCACCTTTGCATTACACCATTCACCCACTGACTATCACATGGGTGGTAGATCCCTACATACATATCACATTGTACATGTTTGCAGTACACACATATGTCGCACCCACTCCTGTGGTTACCGTATTGCCACTGTGGCGTGGATATCCTTCTACGTGGCCACACCTATCTGTACTGGGTGTGTAGCTGGTACATAGGCACCCATTGTACCTCGGAACTCAAGACATCTACACACATTCAAGGGTACACCACCCCATTTAGGGTGTACCTTACATAACAGCTACAGCTTTACATACCACAACATTAACACGCCATGACGTTTACTGAGCTCTGACAGTTTAAGTATGTGGCTGCACTACGGACACCACATCTGTACACATTTGCATACTACATACTCAGGGGTGACCTCTGCTGATCAGACAGGGCCCATGTCCACAACATTATTAATGGATATACTCCTCATACATGACATAAGCAAAAGCCACTGTGAGCAACATGCTCATGGATATGTGCACACACGCCACAATGAGTGGGATGTGCTTGAAGGTTACATTCCCAAACTGGACACTCACCATGCTTTGGAACATAAGTCCTATGTACATCACGCAGGGACACTCAGTAGCACTGTTCATGTGATACCTCCCTTGGTGGTTGGGAGACACTTGTAGGCCTGGGATCACTGCAGTGGCTGTACTGTGCAGAGGTGCAGGTGACACATGGATCTGCTGTTCACAGGACACTACCCTAGAGAGGTGCCACTAGTGTGAACACTGTAGTTGTGCTTACACATGGACTTGCCAGACTGCATAGTACCTCACTATGCACCTGTGAAGCTATTACATGTCCTTTGTGCATGGTTACTTGGTAGCCCTTCCATTTAGATTAGCTATCATGCTATTACAATGTCCCATGCCTACAAGCCATATGTATCCTGTTATTGTACATGCCAATGGACGATACCTGTGGTATGCATGATATGCCTGTTATGCTGTGTAGAATATCTGTCATATCTACCTACAATACTATACATTACACATATTTCACATAGTATCCCATAATGCAAAGCATACTTGCACAGCGGGACCACCTTAGATATGTCATTAACGTTATATGCCCATACACATGCGTGCTGTGACAGTATATCAACATATACTATCCCCTGCTATGGCATGTCCTTGTTGGACATACCCTACCACTGACGGCAGGTTGTATGGAATTGTTCTGTTTAATGCCCTCATGTAGCATCCCTTGTGGTGTCTGTGCTGTGTACCTTGTGTCCCACTGCTGGACGCACAGTTTCTACAAGCGTTAGTATTCTCAGCAAGACATCACTACATAAATACCTTTCCCCACTTTATGCATTGCGGTCACGTTTAATTAATGCAAACCAGGCTATACATACAGTAAAACTAATTAATACAGATCATGCTATACATAACCTTACATATCGGGTGTTCTACATACCTTGTTATCATTACGGCATTTCGTTTCTGTCTCTCTCACAGTGTTTCAACTGGTATTCGGTATGAGCATACGGTTTGAATGTCTGGCAAGTCATCCTTATATGCGTCGATACCTGTAACATGTGGATTCATCCCACTAATTGGTGTTCCTGAGTGACTAATTACTTGCATATCAGCTGTGCAGCTACTCCATTCGCCAATTACACGGCAACAGTGGGGTATAATTGAATTCTCCACTTGGGCGTTCCCTATTTGCCCTACCTTCGGGAGACGGTCTGTATTGTGTTTTGGTATGTGTAATTGCAACTGCTATGCATGGAAACAAGTATACTTTAGATTGATGTCCCCCATGGATTGTGTGTGACAGGTAGAGTATTTGGTTCAACATGTGGGTGTATCTGTCATCCCAACGTCTGATAACAGAGTATTGCAAACAAAGCCTGTAACATGGCTGTTTGTTCCATTATACAATGCCTGCAATTTTGCATGATGCCTTTAATTGTGTCTCTCACACGGTATGTTGAGGATTCTGCAGATGTAATTGACTGACTGGATGTTTGTGCTACTATTACAGTCTGTATTGCTTTAGTTTCTAGTGTGGGGGATGTCGGTGGGTGTACATAGCATATACAGGTTTGTGGGCCTTGCATTTCTACATAATCCATACATATGTGTGTGGGCTCCGTCCCTAATTAGAGAGCTAACAGTTAGTAGACTTATGTTATGGGATTGTACATTGGGCTGTTGTTAATTGGTTTCTATATAATCTGCAGGTGAGCTTGCTACTTGTATACCTCCGGAATTGCAGTGATATATCAAGGGATATGTGTAAGTGACAGCTATCCTTTGTATTTCTGTCCCAGATATTTGCAGTCATTGCGGTTGTGTTGGTAAAAGAGCCTGTTTGCCATGGGTTGCGATATGGTCATTGTTGGACACTTGCAGGACACACAGTGGTGTTTACAGGCCAACACGTAGCCACGGTCAGTACACAGGTTAGCACATACTTTTATCCTCAATACATACCTATTGTTGTGGGACTTTGGCTACTTATCATACTGCATGTAACATTTACGTTTCTTACATACAGGCATAACTATTAAATACGACTATTACATTATATATGGGACATATTAATGTCCTACCATCTCGGACATTTGCCCTTTGTACTGTTTTATGTCAGGACACACCTGCCCAAGATGGGGCTGTCCCTCCTACTGTGGGACAGGTAGTGACCGTATGCCTACGGTTAGCTATACCCACACCTACCGTACTGATTTGCCTCTGACTTGGCACTAACAAACACATGTTGCAGACACACACACACATTACAGTCACACGGAGATGCACACGGCACCCTCAACGCACACTTACACAGACTACGGCACTCACAAACACAGGTGAACACAGTACCTACGTGGACCGCAACACCGGCAGCAGTGACTAAATGTCCCTTCATATCATCATACTATTACTCGCGGTTGTACTGTTCCGGTACTGTGTTCTATCGGTCTTTCAGCCTCGTGGTTACGCATGTCGGTATGTTATACATTCCATAGTTGGCAGTATCCTATTTATTTGTACCCCCAAGGTGTTATGAATGTCGTTGAACTATCTATTATATTTGCAGATATCGCTAAATCCATCTATATCAACATATATCACTCTATTGCCCTTTCTATCTGTATTATATATATGCATATGTGTACATATATATATATATATATATATATATATATATATATATATATATATCTGGTGGGGAACGTGACAGGCACAGAGCACCACCATATGCTGTAAGGCTCATGTACTGTTCAGGTGTTGGCATTCCATGTTCCACTAGCTGTTGTGTTTACAATGTTTGAGGGCTGCCTATGTAGGAGTCACACATTGGGCCACCTATACATTACAATTTACAGGTGGTCATGTTTGTGTGCCATCCATTTTACTGTGTGTGCAGGTGGAGAGGTGTCAGTCCGTAGGGGCCTACACTGTCAGAGTATGTGCTATACGTTCCCTCTTTGCCAAGGTGTAGGCATATTGGGCACATCTCCGTCTGCCTACTGGGGCTGGCACAGTGTGTTCATGGTCTGAATCCCTCCGTGCCTGTAATGGCCTTGGCAATTGCAGTGGGCTATGAGGGCCTTCACCATTTTGTCCCTGCTGCAGCTGCTTCCGCAGGATCATATTATGTAGCATGGCATATACTATGACAATGTGGGCACACGTGCCTGGAGAGTACTGCAAGGCTCCACCAGATGTATCCAAGCACCAGAACTGTGATTTCAGTATCCCGAACACACGCTCTATGATGATTCTGGTTTGTGCGTGTGCCTCATTATGGCGTTCTTGCATGGGTGTGTGTGCATTTCTGATAGGAGTCATCATCCACGGCTCCAGTGAATATCCAGCATCCCCCACAAGATGGCCATGTGGGATGTCCCCCCTGACAAATACCTGATTACAGCTGTGAGGCATGCCAGATATGGGAGTCATGGTAGCTTCCAGGGCTGCCAGCACACACATCCATGATAATGCCCTGGGCATTGCACATGACCTGGCAGTTGATGGAGTGGAATCCCTTGTGGTTTATGTAATGCCTACCACGCTCACTGGGTGGTGACTTGATTTGTATGTGCGTGCAGTCTATCGTACCCAGTACCTCCGGGTAGTGTGCCACACGGTGGAAGTGGCGCATATTGCTGGCCAACTCCTCCTGAGTTCAGGGGAAGCATATCTGCTCATTGGCATGTGGTAACATGGCATCCAGGAACTGGTGTAGTACCCTGGATGCTGATGCCTGTGAAATACCCATTATATCTCCAGTTGGCCTTTGAAAGGTACCTGTGGCCAGTATTCACAGGCTTACACATACCTTCGTGTCCACTGGGATGGGTTCCCCTCTGTTGTTTCTGGTTCTCAGGTATGGCCAGCACAGCTCCACTATTTGCTGTAAGATGTCCCTGTCCACCCAGTAACGCTCTACTATCTCCAGGTCATGTAGCCCCTGGTAGGTTACCCTTGGTCTGAACACTCTCCTTCTCCTCCGAGGCCTGCGGTGGTTGTCGGCATCATCCTCCACAACACCGTCAGTCTCTAACACATGCTGATGAATCACAGCTATGACAGCTCCCAACATGTACATTTTAAAAGTTCCCCGTGTGTTTACACCTATGGTGCAGTGTTTGGGAAAACACAGGTGTGTGTAGGGTGCTTTCACACTTTATACTATTGTGCTGTGAACAGTGATGATGTCATAGGGTGTGTATGTACGATCGTAGCTACAGGGTATCTTATGTGTTTTACTGCCGGAACTACTATTGCGGTGCCTTTGGTGTTGAATTACATTTGGCTGCCGTGGATTACCTCTTGACCTTCCATTTACATTTCTGCATGTTGCACCTACTATTTTCTGGCATGCATCCTGCAGCCTACTTTCATTTGTACTTTCCTGGACCTGGCGTATCTTGCGTTATGTGTGCTCCTGCCAGTCTGCTGTTGGGTTGCTTTGCTCTGCTGTGTCAGGTCTCCTATCTTTGCAATCCAATACCTCCCCTCCTTTCTTTGCATTCCAATGCCTCCCCTATCCTGTTTTGCAGGTTTCTGCAAGCAGACTTGTCAGCTGCCGTCGATTGGCCATCGTGGGTTGATTGGTGTTGATTGCTCATTAGTACTCCAATTACCCTACTTCAGCATTTCCTTCTTTTCTTTCCCCGACTTTTCTGTTTGTGCTATTGTTTGCGGCGCGTGCATCCAATTACTGGGTTTCGGGCACGTTTTCATCCCCGTACACATGCACTTTTGGGCACCATGTGTGCTCTCAGCTAAACGATTCTATACCTTCCTCCCCACCCCTGTCCTGCAGCTATGCTTAGCAACAGACAGGCCAGATTTGCATTTCTCCAATGTGCTTACTGCTATGGTGGCACACCCCTCTGCTGATGTCATGTATCTCCTCTGAGCCACTCCTCGGTGTTATACTGCTGCGCCGTATGGTACAACCTTCATCCAGCAGGACATTTGCGATTCAGTATTATCTGCCTCATTTACATGGCATTGACTATTAATTCATAGTTACCGCGCCGAACACTATTGCAGGCCCTTAGCAACCCTTGCACCTTGGTTGTGGTGTTCCATGCCTACCATTGTGTATTATGCTGTAAACCTGATTTCTATTACGTTGCGATTTTATGACATTTTTATATTATTTCTTTATGTTACAGCTTCCGCATACATGCCCTGTGGTTGTGCTGTGCATTACTGTGGACATGACATTAAATGTTGTTATTTACGTGTTGTGCATCTTTTCTTATGCCATTGGCTGTATATTTTGCCATTGGCATATGTTAATGTTGTGATACCTGGGTCTGGCCCGCTTCCATAGCTCCGATGTTCTGTTTGGGAAAATGTAAACCGTGTTTTTTGGTTTACATTTCCGTGGGCTTATGCTACGCCTGCACCACTTCATGAATCACTATATGCCTTCATTTGTATGGTGCGACACTGCGCATGGGGTGATTAGCATACCTAAGCCGGGGGCTGCACAGTTCTGGCGTACGCTGGTAGTGCACGTGGAATTGGATAGTACCTGAATCGCTCGACGGCCATATTTGGCATTATACTGCCTATGCTATGCCTGCACCTAGCTCAAGCTTCATGAATCCCAGGGCTGGTGTTTTTCAAGGTCTAAATGAGAGTATTATCATTATTTGTGTTTTAAAATTGAGATCTTTATCTTAGTTGGCATCTTCTAATAATTTTTCATGCAATATACACATTTGTATGTGTGTGTTTTTTATTCTTTATGTTTGCCACTTAAAAAAAAATATTTAGTGGTCTTAGTCATGTGCTTTGATGTTAACTTATTTAAATTAATTTAATTTATGGAGTGTATTTATCTCATGATGTTTTTGGAGGGAAATGTTCATTAAAATACTGTTTTAGTTTTCTTACTGCAGTTTTAATTTTTTTTATGTTTTACTGTTTCTGTACATGTTATTGTTTGTGAGTAGTTTATTGACATAACTGAAATGTCTAACTTGCTACATGAAATCTTAAGATTTCATTCTAGGTAAATGGTCTAGAACATTCTTTCCAGTCATGTGCCACACAAGACTTCAGACTGTGAAATGTGTAAGCAACATGTGTGAATAACACAGCTAAAATGGAACTGTTGCAGGATGCAGTACGTTTTTTTTTTGCTCATGTTGGTGTTGTTGGGGTTTTTTATTGACATTGTTAACATGTGTAACATGCTCATGTGAAATTTTAGATTTCATTCTAGGCAAATGCTCTGGGATGTTCTTTACAGTCATGTGCCACACAAGACCTTAGACTGTGGAATAGGCAAGAAACATTTGTGAACAACAAAGCTAAATTGGAAGTCCTCAGGATGCAAAACATAAGAATTATGGTGTCATGTGTATATCACGGTACTGTAAACAGGAAACATGTATTATCATATTGCACCTCTATAGTAAAGGACACATGGCAATAATGTCACTTAACTAGACAGCAACAGTGTATAGACATGTGATTGCATGACATCCAAACTGTGCATATGTTATGGTATGTACTTACCATGTAGGTTGGCTTCAGATAAAAAGTAGATATTATCTGTCTCATGTCATAGCACTGTCCGTTACATGTAAGCCAATGGCGCAAGTACCCACTAGTATGTGTTACATGCTGGAGTACACCCCTGGAATCTGATAGAAAGCAATGATGTACAAGTGGTTCCATGATACAGTGGGATAAAGCCCTTACTGCACCCCAAACAACCTGTGATTGATTTAAAGCATGGGCATTTCAGGGGCCAACGTAATGGGATGGGAGTGAGCATCCAATATTGGCTAGCCCTTCCTGATGGAAGTGAGGCGGGCTAAAGGCTCACTGAAATATGCAGATTATGGGCTCAGCCAGCTCCTTCAGCTCCTTGCTGCAGGAGTGATGAGCTCTTCAACCAGTACAATAATCCTTTGAAATTCACTCAACAAGAATTTCTGCATGGCAATAGTCACTCAAACTTATAACTCCTTTTTGTATACTTCCAGTACACGTTCTCCTTATGGCATCCAAAACCTTCTTGGGTCTGGATTTAACTAAGTGACTTACCAGCTAACAATAGTTAGTATTAGAAAGAGTAAAGAGTTTTTAAGGAAATGACACTAATATTGCTAGTGTGGGATGTCCTGCAGTGGAGAAATTAATCTTTGACACTTATTATTTGTATTTTCAAATTTATGTTCATATTTTTATAACTGTGGTATCTACATTTTTATTGAGGTGTATGGTGTGAAAACACCAATGTGGGAGACAGAACAATTCACTGCCAGTGTTGGTTTATATCACACTATACTGGAGCTATTGCTTGTTGTTTGTTAGTATTTATGAGAATAAGCAATATTTCCATCTGTATTTGATACTTCAAAAAAACAAGTGACATACAAAGTGTTGCATGACATCAGGTGAAATCTTAGATATTATGAAACAACTCTGACCCAAAGAAAACCACCGACTGTGGCACACAAAAAGACAAACAACAAAGCAAGATTTCTGTCTTTATTTTAACGCTTCGGTGTCTCCACCTTCAAGGAATAACAAACAGCAAAAAAATTCACACATTTTTATACCCCACATAATTAATTACAATCACTTAATAATTGAACAAGGGACCTTCCCTTAAAGTAAACACTTCCAATTCAATTCATTATTTAAACCATTAGGCATCAATGTTTTATATTTTAAAATATAAATACTTTCCTTATACAATAAGTTGTGTTTCAATATATTTTCATCATTATATAAACATTCCACTCTTTCTAAAATTGTGCCTTGTAATAAAGTAGTATCACTGTTATGTAACATTTTAAAATGTAAGGCTATTACTTTATCTTCCCTTATATTTCTAATATCCCTTAAATGCTCCATGAACCTAATACGAAATTCATGCTTAGTCTCCCCTATGTAGTACAACTGACAGGGGCACCTCAGGGCATACACAATCCCCTTACTTCTACATAAATAGGTGCCTCTGGGTTCAAATTTAACCCCATTCATACTACTAAACGTATTCACTATATGTGTACATGCACCGCACTTATGACAGCATAATGTTCCTCTGACTGATGGTGTATCTGATATATTCATAACTGGCATACAAAATCTACCGTGTACTACCATATCCTTCAAATTTTTCCTCTTTGATAAGAGAAAAAAGGTTTGCTAGGCAAAATATCTGCCAAAAACCTATCCTCCCTCAAATATTTCCAGTAATACTCAATTAATGTTTTCATCTCTTCACTTTTAATATTGTATACAGATGCATAGTAGATTGAATCTACTACATTCTTGCCAATTGTTCTATGTCCATACCTATGACAAGTACCTTTATCTTTGTATCTATTATTACCACTTCTCCCATTACTACCTGTACTTATTTCTTCCCATATTCAGGTCTGGGCTTCTTGCATAATAGCTGGATCATAACCCCTTCTCAAAAACATATGTCTAGTTTGTTCCATCTCTTCCATCAATAAATTTCTGTCACTACACAGCCTTGAAATATGTAACATTTCCCCATAAGGTAAAGCTTTCAAGACATGGGGTGGATGACAACTAGTGGCACGTAAATATTGGTTACCATCAACAAACTTCCTATGTATGTTTGATAAAATAGCTCCACTTTCCTTCCCTTCCATGATAAGGTCCAAATATACCACTTTATTCCCCTTCTGAAGCCCATCAAATGACAGGCCAAAAGGATTTTTATGCATTTCCAACATAAACTCATCAACTTCATCCCTACTCCCCTCACAAACAAATATCAAATCATCAATAAAACGGAAATAAAAATCAACATATTTTTTCATAAAATTCAAATTAAATAAAAACTTAATCTCAAAAAAAGACATAAAAAGATTACCATACATGGGGGCAAACGCTGCCCCCATTGCAGTACCTTGTGTCTGTCTATACAATACATCATTGAAATAAAAATAATTGTTCTTCAAACAAAAATTTACCATGTCAACTACAAAATTAGAGAATGTGCTATCTCCCAAAAAGTATGCAATAGCCTCCAAACCATCACTATGGTTAATAGAGGTATACAAACTCTTGACATCAACCATCAACCAATATTTATCCTTATTCCAAACTAACGGGGAAACTTTTTTCAAAAAGTCCAAACTATCCTGTACATAAGCTGGAGATTTTAAAACATAAGGCAACAATATTTTATGTAACACTAAATTGATATTATGTAAAATATATTTACAAGCCGAAATAATAGGTTTACCAGGTGGTTTTTCCATACTTTTGTGTACCTTAGGCAGACAAAAGAAAACAGCTATCTCACTGTTATGGTTAAACAACTTATCCTTAACATCCTTCTCAATAAAATAGCCTAACCTAACACTTTTATCTAACATTTTTTCATATTCAACTACTGCTTGCTCATATTTACTCACGTTACATTTCTCATATACATCAACATTTTCCAAATGCTCCATACACATATTATAATATTGTAACGTGTTCATAATCACTATTTTATTCCCCTTATCTGAAGGTTTTATTACTATATCCTTTCTACTTCTTAACACTTTCAGAGCTTGCCATTCTTTTAAAGTTAAGTTCTAAGGTATCTTATGTTTGTTAACCAATACATTTTCACAAATATTTTCACCTCCAAATCCTATCATGGAGCCAAACTGTGAAATACGTGTATTTTCAAAGGGTGGCATAAACTTATTAAATACTGGTATAGTAGATACATCAATATCACTATATGTATTAGGAGACATACTTCCATCATTGCTACCCTCAAACATTTCCCCAGCTTCCTCATAACAGGAAAAAAACTATCATCAAATTCACTAAGCAGAGAATTATTGTTTACATTATTGTTTTTTAAAACCATTGCAAAATGATATTTCAAATACAACTTCCTTAAAAATTTAAACATTTCTTGCTTCACTATATAACCTCTAGATAACACAGTAAGCACAAACTTAAGCCCTAAATTCAATACTGACACTTGTTCCTGTGTTAAATTACATTGAGACAAATTTAATAATAAACTTGGTTCAGTACATACCTCATCATCTGAACCTTTTGTTATGATATTGTCCATTACTTTGTCCCTGTTTAAAGTCTGTCCTATAGCCCCTTTCTCGGTGACCGACATTGGCCCCAAAGCTTCTGTTCCTGTCGATACTGCTGTTGGTATTGGTGCTGATCTCCCTGGTTCCGAAAAGTCTGTTGATGTTCTTCTGGTCATTGCGGCTGGGGCAAATCAGGAAACTCTTCACATGCATCCATTTCATAATGGCTCTCCCCTTCAGATGAAACAAATGAGGTTGAGGCAACGTTTTTAAAACTCACGTGCTGAAGTCTCCGGTTCCCAGATTTCCGATTGGAGGAATATGAGAAAGCAAGTCCTGCCTCATATTCACTGATATCTCTTGTTAATTTATATTTCTTCTGCTCAACAAGTTCAGCTTCTAAAGACAGCAACTTTTTATTTGTCCTCTCTAAAAAAGCATTAATGCTCTGCACATTCATAGAGCTACTAATTGTTTGTGATAAAACCGCCAGTTCCTGCCTCAATTTCTTATGTTTTACTTGATCTCTCTCCAACAAAATATGCACCCATTCAATCATATACTTATGCGAAGCCTTCAACCAACATTCTTTGAACTGTTTATCTACAGGGCAGTACAAATCAAAAGGAGTGCTAGGATTTTTAATAACTCTAAGTCCTTTAGGTGTAACATTGAGATCAATGTAACTTTGCAGTCCCAAGAGATTGAAATAAGTTCTTGTTTCTTTTTCCAACAGCTTCTCATATTTATCACACAATTGCCTCTTATTAGAGGGTATTACATTCAACATCTGTCCCACCGAATTAAAGGGATCAGATACTCTTTTTGCTCTTTCTTTAACAAATGTCTCAAACAAGGGACCCACACCTATACTGGCCTGCCGGTTCTCCATAGTTGGTCCCAATATCTGTGCCAAACCATTAAAATACTGTTCCATAGTCCTGTGGGAACCCGCCTGGGATCTCAAACCACTGGCCAATCCCAGTAAAGACACTGGTTCTTCACAGAATACACAAGGAACATCCACATTTGGGTCAGAAGCCATGGCCCAAGAAAATACAAAAACACTCTCCTTCCTCCTCCAAATTATTATGAAACAACTCTGACCCAAAGAAAACCACCGACTGTGTAACACAAAAAGACAAACAGCAAAGCAATATTTCTGTCTTTATTCTAGCGCTTTGGTGTCTCCACCTTCAAGGAATAACAAAGAGCAAAAAAATTCACACATTGTGAAATCTTAGATATTGTTGAATAAAACTGTATGTGATACTTGTACTGTAAGTTGCACATCTTGAGAGGTATCCAGTATTTTTTTGTGCTGCTAAATATACAAACATATATTTTCATATTTCTGTAAATATCTCAAAAATCATGTATTTATGGAGGAATGTTTTTGTTGTCATGCGAAAGATTATGTCTGCTTAACAAAAATGTTCTAACAATATCTGTCTAGGTTGTATAGTTTTCAAGATATGAACAGTTATTTGTGAAGGTCTAGAAAAAACATATCTAGGGATTCAATAAACTCCATGTAGGCTTAGTGTAAAGCCTACATAGAGTTTATGTGTCTATGTGTTGGGTAGCAGCGCTAATTAAATATGCATGCCACGCACCACGTTTAAATGTAAACAAGCATGGTTTTGTGGCCAACAACAGTGTTGTCAGCCAGAAAACTGTGTAAAACAACACAAACACCTGAAGACATGTATACCTGTTTTCCTACAGGTAAAATAGGTATGCGGTATTGTGTAGAAAGCCACAATGACTACCA
Source organism: Protopterus annectens (assembly GCF_019279795.1). NCBI lineage: Eukaryota > Metazoa > Chordata > Ceratodontiformes > Protopteridae > Protopterus > Protopterus annectens. The sequence continues at coordinate 1,784,765,413 of NC_056741.1, read as the reverse complement.
GGGTTATGAATAAAGCATTGTATATAGTTCCAACACATGACGTGAAAGTGTATACAATGCAGAGAAGTGTGGAAACCTGTTTCAGGCATACTGAATAAAAGTTGTGTAAATGATCAGCAAGGGTACATAGACTGCATTATAAATAGTCAGGGGAAGTGTGTGTGTGTTGAAAAGGGACACACAGATGAATTGTAGGAATGAACACAGGGTAAAAAGGACAGGTGAAACATGCCAATGTACAGCAGATGAGGGTATGTCAATGAAGACAGCTGTAGCAAGAACACTAATCACATATTGACATGATACAGTAGATACTGCACAGTTGTGGTATATTATACAACTGTCACACAAAGTGACATATCAGTTGAGAGAATTCTATGTGATATAAACATCCTGACATAAACAATAGAGAGGACAGATATCAGGAATGATATATGCAATAGGAGTTAGGAGCATATTGTGAAGCAGGGAAAAATGAGTTTCCTGAATATGAATGTAATGTCAGCATAGGTCTCAACCAAGTGGGACAAATAGTAACAGGTTCATGGACAACAGTAGTCAGAACATACACAATCATGGACAGTAGCAGAATAATTCCATGAGTAATCCCATGTCTTTGATATAACATGTGATTGTGAGTGACCATAGATGATTCTGCGAGAACACATTTGTACTGCTATTTTGATTTGTCAGTAATCCCTGAGTGGAATCAAGCTCACCTTCCTCATAATTTAACATCTACTAGAGGTGTTAGGAGTGACACTGTTACACCTGTATTTGAAATTATGAGCAATTCTGGCTACTTGACAGGTGTGCATGCTATATATATATATATATATATATATATATATATATATAGTACAATACACAATGTCACAAATGTAACCCATGCCATCAATTTTGTCAATTAGTTACGTATTTAGTGTGTGCATCACAGGAGCACATATAATACAGGCATCTTGTATAATATCCTGATGGGGGTTCTACAACATAAACCAGTAAAGTTTATGCAACAAAAAGAATACATATGTATGCCCAATAAGATGTGTGGAAGCTGACTGTGACAAATGTGGTACACTTGAGTAACTCATCCCTGGAAGATGTGTTGGGATGTACATACAAAAAAAATGGAACATTGTAACTCAGTTATGATGTGATGAGGGCTGAGAAGTATGGAACTATAATACCCTTTGATGTCAATGTCTTCCACATACTCAGTAGCTGTGCTACATACAAGGGAGTGCTCACCACCTTGGGCACATTCTGGTGGATGTTCTATATACCATCTATCTGAGTATACAGGTCACATAGCACTTGGTATGCACACAGGAGTGTGCTATCTATATTGTAATTATCTTCTGTATTTGCTTTCATAATGGAACTAATCCTCCATGATTTTTTGTCATCTACCATGTCCTCATGGCTGTGGCAGCAATCCTTTGTGTATGTTAATACTGTCTGCATTATATGAATACCACACTTGGAATCAATGATTGTCCACAATTTGCAGTCCTCCAGAAAGCTGGTTGGAAAAAGTATATGTAAGTCAGTGTTGACTTCTGAGACTTAAATATTGAACAGAAAAGGGCCTAGCATAGAGCCCTGAGGTACAGATTCTGGTCACTAATCTCTAGACAAAAGGGACTTCACACACTGCAACATATTTTCTGTCACATATGTGATCCAATCATCTACCCACTTGATTACATAGGTGTTTATGGCCACTTGGAAAAAGTTTCTTTGTAATATCTGACTGTGGATTTGTGTCAAATGCCTTGGCCAGGTCAAGTTACACAGGATGATAGTGCTGTCATCAGGCATGCCCTTGGTAACAATCTTAAAGACAGCAAACATATGTAACAGACATGATGTAGCCTTAACAACTTAAACATGGGTTTGGTACACATTCAGGATATTACTTGTGTCCTTTTAGAAAAGGTCCATGATAACTCATTGGTCTACCTCACAGATGAAGAGAGTCAGGATGTGTCTGTAACTCCATGCATCAAGTGATGGTCACCCCAGCCAAAAGGATGCATGTTGATGTGCACTGTCCTATGGGAACATAGGCTGTTTGAAGGCTGTGTTGAAGTATGGATCCAATGTTGTGTGGTAGATCCTGTTTTGAGTCATGCTATAGGCAACCTGTGATGTTTTCAGAGCCCATTGATTCTGTGTTATTAGCTATATAGACTGCACAAATAAACAGCCCTCCTTAGAATAAAAAACAGAGGAATGTTTGCATGTATACTTTGACTGATGGGCGATGGCAACATGGGGATGACATGTTAGACAAACTAATTAAAACAAAAACAAAAAACACACTGCGGTTAACTAAATCGGAATGTAACTAATGTATATTATAAAGAAACAAATCCCAAGATAGACACACCTATTTGTTTATTGATGCAAACACACACAGAGCTTTCGAGTAGAACCTGAAAGCTTTACATATGTTTGCATCAATAAACAAACGCACGTGTCTATCTTGGGATTTGTTTCTTTATAACAGGTGTTAGACAAACTCTCAGCTAGCAGATTGTCTGTTTCCTCCTGCTAAGTATGCCTGGTCCCATCCACATACAGTTCTGTGCTTAGTTGTGTATTCCCCTTAACATTTCACGTGTATTGGAATAATCGATTTGTGAAAAGACCTCCAAATACAGTACTGGTCAATCATCACAATCCACACACTGTTAGTATGCAAACAGTTGTACAACTGTACCAATGTTACATACTTAGATCACTTGCACAATATATGTCTATATGTGTTTCATGGGCAAGCTCTTTTTTTTTAATTTCTCCAAGTCTTTTGGGTTTCTAATACCATGATGGGACTGGACCCCATTCCTAAGTCAAAGTACGATTAAAGTTCATGAAATTAATATTGGCTCAATCTTTGATGTCAGCCAGAAGTACTCATTGCAGCACCCACAATGAGCCCAGTAATGACTCCTTCTGCAACTTGTATGGGGTTACGTGTATTGGCAACATACCTAAATACAATTGTAGATTCTTTTTTATAAGACCCATTGCTTCGACTACTATTGGAACTGTCTGGGTATCTTTCTTCCACATTTTTCTCATTTCTGCCTGCAAATCCTGATATTTTATGACTTTGTGTCTCTCTGTATGCAATACACTGTACTTACTGGGTGTGATGATTTCAATGATCAATGCTAATTTGGTCTTCTTTTCATGAACCACTATATCCATTGGTAGTGTGTGATCCCATGTTTTCTATGATGCTTTGCGAGTCATGTTTCCAGTGTTTCTCAGCCACTTCAGTACCATTATGTTTCCACAATCCCCAGTGCAACAGTCTTGCCACATTATTATGCCTTTCAGTATACAGTCCTTCTGCCATTAGTGTGTCACACCCAGCAACGAGGTGTCCAAATGTGTCCAATTTGGTTTTACAAAACCTACATTTGTCTGTTTTTTCCATGTTTAATAAACTTTGTAAACCAGCGTGTACGTAGACCACTATCTTGAGCTGCCAATATTAACCTTTCATCCCTTGGTTTGAATTTACTCTCCTTAACCATTCCTGTGTTCATTCCTGATCAACATGACGTCCTTCCAGAAGTTTCCTATACTTGCAACTATATTTATGCTTTTTCCACATTTGTTGCCTTCTCATCTGGTCCTTCAACTTATATTTTTTCTTTTGTTTTTTGGCACATTCAGTTGCTGTCTGATTTTTATCTACTTCTGGTTTGATTTTTATGCCTGCTTGACATCGATATGCTTCTGCTAAATTAAGCAGAGATGTCGTCTTAGATTTATTCTCCTCAGGTTTCAAAAATTCATTACATTTGAGTCTTATGAGGTCAGCAAATATGTGCGGAGTCCCACGATTGCAGATCTATACATATAATCAGTTTCAAGGAGGCCCATCCCTCCTTCGGAATGGAGAATATATAATCTTGGTACACACTGATTTTTATAAATCATTTGGTGAGCATGAAGCATCCTTCGTGTTTCCTGTCTAATCTGTCCAACACATTTTGGGACCAATCAATCACTCCAAAACTGCAAGTTAGGACAGCAAGAGCAAATTGGTTTATAGCTTGAATTTTTGTTCTTAGATGTCAATGTTGTTTTCAGGATTACTTTAAGTCTTCTAAAGTATTCCTTACTAAGTTTCATTTGCATTTGTTCATGCTTTATTGTTGATCCTTCATCAGTTCCCAAATATGTATACATTCCCTCTTGCTCAAGTTCTTTTATATCACATTCTTGTCCCAAACTGATGTTTTGTTGGTGTTTCAATTTTCCTACTTCAGAAGTTGCTTTTGCACATTTATCAACACCAAATGACATTCTTATATCATCTGAAAAAGTTTTGACAACTTGCAGTTGTGCTTTCAGTTCCTCATCTCTCTCATCATCTCTGTTTGGGCAGCCTAATGTCATATCAGGATACATTAGAGATCAGTTGTTTGTGGCTCATGCAGAACATTTCCTGACACAAATGTTAATAGTCATACAATGGTGCTGGTGTCCACCTCAATAATCCTTGGGTATAGCAACACAACTGCACATGCCATGATTTCCACAAGGATGTAATCACATCAAAACATGTGACACAATGGTTGTATATATTGCAGGGTAACAACAGTATGTGAGACAAAACTTATGTGACCATATAATGAATATGAATTTATATTGATGTCTGTCACAACATTTAATGGTGGTATGTAAACACATGCACATTTGTGACATAATGCAGATGTCACTGTGAGAGCAGAATGTGAATGATGTAGAAGGTTGATTTGCTCCACCACAACAACACATTTCCTAATATGCCAACAATATACATAAAAGTGTATCATACCATGTCAACAGTTCTCAGAAGGCATACTGCTACAGCTGTTATAGAAGGAACATGTACTGCAATGGCATCAGTGGCCATAAATACATTAGTTCATATCACAGATTGCAATACCCTCTTATAGACATACTGTACATCCACACCTCAGTATAGCACATCATAGGACATTATTAGACTAATGTTCAAACATCACATGAAATCCTAGCCATTATTTTACCATGGAAAAAATCCTATATCTATATGTTGGAAGATAGTAAGAATATTGTGTGTATGTGTATATTTGTTAGATTACATTACATCCTGCCACTGTCCATATGGGACATGTGCACCACACCATGACAGAATTAGCAATCACGCATGCAGTAGTTTGGCCCATGGAAGGATGCTACTTCATGATGTGTATATCCATATTTGACATAAGGACATCTTCCACTCCTCTGCAGGAAGGATGTCATGTGGCCAGAAGAAAAAGGAAGGATGGTGGATGCATGGGGTTATGTGAAAGGATCTCCAAGTGGTAGTGAAATGTAGAGTGATTCCAAAGATCATGCAAGGACCATAATGTACACACACACACACACACACACACACACACACACACACACACACACACACACACACACACACACACACACACATACACACACACACACACACACACACACCAGTAGACTGGGCCTGATTTGAACATTACATCTCTGTAGGTATAAAACATGAATGCCATGCAATACCACAGTACCAACACCACATATGTTTGAGTGGAACACTAGTCATGTTGCAAAAATTTAGAAACAATTGGTAACTGCACCAAAATGACCACAAATGCAGGTCTGGAAAGTTCACTTTATTGCAAATAGCAGGAAAATTAACCATGGCAAACATACTTTTATGTAAGGAACATTTTTTAGGGATAGGAAGGATTAATCCTTATTTTTAGATTTAGGTATATATTGAATTTTTATTCTTGTTTGGTTTCAAAATGTTTTTAATTGATTCTTGCTCCCTATTGGTGGTTTTAGACATGTTGAATGGTTTATGATCGAGGTAATGGGATTTCAGAATCATTCTGCATCTGATGAAGTCTTTTTAGATGAAAATACAAGTGTTTGAATGGCGTTAATGTTTGTTTTCTATTTTTGCCATGGTTAAGCTTCCTGCTGTTTATAATAAAGTGAACTTTCCAGACCTGCATTTGTGGTCATTTTGGTGCTGTTACCAGTTGTTTCTAAATTTTTCTTTTTTCTTCAACACTTTAGCCCATTTGTGTCTTGTTACTGTCATGTTGCACTTTATGGAGTATGATAGTATCATTCTATGCTAAGGAGAACATGTTTTGGGGAGTGTAGGACATGGATATGGAGTCACATCCCTGTGTAAAATTGTCTCAAAAGTGATAGTTGCATGTATAGACACACAAGTTGCCTGCTGTCAGATTCAAACCCCCTATATGTGTAGATAAAGTAGTTTGCAAACACAGCACAGGATGACATTATAATTGTATTCTACAATGAAATGTTGGGAATATGGTTTGACATAGCTGAGGACTCATATATTGTTCTAAAATTGTCACCATAATGATTGTTGGCTGCACTGAAAATAGAACCTCTACCTAATTATTTGCAAAGGACAGTACTAAACACAAGTGCCACAACACAAGTCTGGCTTGTACAGTGTCAGATAACATTTTATAACTGATGACATCAGCAGTGTCTGTTGAAAAGAGGATGTAATAGCAGTATCCCACATGCAGATGTAAAATTATCTCTTGAAATTCAATCAACTGAACAAACACACATGCCCACACTAGCTGACCTCATTGAGATCAGTGCCCCTACCCAAGTACACTGACTTGAGAATGTATTACTTAATGCAAGCACCATAGCACAAGTCTGACTTCTGCAATGTTGTGGGACAATTTATTGTGAATGACATTATTATTGGATGTTTGAGAGAAGATGTTGAAAGACCTGAATGAAATGGATGGCTAGCCATGTACAACTGCCAAAATATTTGTACTCAATGGGACTACATTGTTCACTACAGCATGCAAGATACACATTTCAGGAGTCTTACTTGAACCTGAGAAGTACTTATCCATACTGCTTATGGTAGACACATCTAACAGATACTATGATGTACATAAATAGTTCATAATGGAAATGTTGTGTCATAAATTGTCTAACCTTAAAAAAAGTATTTATACTGCTTTTCCCATTTGCACATAGTTAAGTGACAAGCAAACATGGCCTCTGCTTCATTGATAAAATTATGAAACTTCTGTTGGTTTGTTTACCTACCCACAAACATGTTAAGGGGAGAGGAATGGCATTCACCTCTTTGGATAGTACTGATTGTAAGAAACACACCTGCTGCTTAGCTGACTCTGTGGCAGTAGATGCAAGTTCATTAAGATATTTATTTTGAGCCCAGATGATATGGGGTTTGAATCCAGCTGTATCTAATACTTTTGAATATGTATTTATAAAGTAATGAAATGATTCTTTATTCTACTTTAACTGCGTGTTTCCTTAGCACAGCAGGTTTAAGCAGCATTGTGCGGTAATTACTACACCATGCCATAGGATGGGAAGATCCATTCACCATCACTGAGCACTAGTGTGTGATGGGATACTCCAAGCAAAAATAAAAATTAAAGGTGAAGGGCTTCATTAGGGGTGACTTCTGCCATGTGTGTGGTGTGTGATTCTATTTTTTGACCAGATTAAAGGTGGTCATAGGTTCATAGGTGTGTACTAGGCTAATGGCCCTGGAGCCTTTACAAGCCTAGCCCATAGGATTACCCTAGCTTTGTGTCACCCAACCATAGTTCCTAGTGCCTCTGTTAAGTAGAGCCACTGGAGTAATCCCCGGGGTGAATTTTCTATTTCCCATCCACTCATCAAGCTTTCTCTTGAAGAGGGCAAGTGAGGTTCTCTGCTTGACATGTATAGGAAGTCTATTCCATAGCATGGGCAGTCTCTGTTAAAATGAGGTAGATAGGAAAGTGGTGAAATGGGGAGCAAGCAGGGAGAAGAATAAAGGGAAAGCAATATAGGAATGTGCAGCAGGGAGGTAGGAAAGAACAATAGCTATCCATTTCTTCAACAGTGCAAACTGAAAATATGTATAGAATAGTGGCTGAATTTAGACTGTCACCTCAACAAAGAGGGGTAACAACAATGCAATCCTGTTGTATAGCCAATTGGACCAAAACAAGTGTGTTGAGAAGACATATGTGCAAAGTGAAGAGCTATGTATGGGACAATATATTTTTTGTGTGTGACAGGTGCCCATTTTTTTATTTTATTTCAGTAAGAGAAGAATGTTGGTAGGGCAAGTAGGTATGTCAGGGACAGGTAACTCAAGTAGGTGAAGAAGTGGGTGCAGACAATCAGGACAAACAAGACAAGGCACAGGGATTGTGAGGGACATAGGTTGGGGGACACCATGATTGGGGATAGGGAATAGGCATCAGTTGCCCATGCCCATCAAATGTATAGACAGTGAGAATCTAGTCCTCACCTGCAGAACTGTCATCATTGTTCCTTACTGTGTTGGCTGTTAGAATGCTTGGTGTCTTTGTTTACACACCATAATACAGAGCATCCTCTCCATCCAGTGGAGAGGTGCATTAGTGGTGCTCTCTATGAACTCATGCACCCAGCCTGGCATCTCCTGGCATGTGACATAATCCCCATATCTGCCAATACTCCTGGAGGGTACCACTACACCAGCTGCCAGGGTAATGTTATCTAATGTGGAGGACCCAGGTAGTGCAGGGCCAGCAGAGGCAGTATTGTCAGGTTGGGTCACAGCATACCTCTCAACTGTACAGATTTTTTGCAGAATATTCAGATTTTTGCGTCATATTTTTTGTCCACTTTTAATAAAATTGTTTTTTTTTTGACAAATCATTGGCAAAATATTGAAGACTGAAGTCAGAAAATAATAACAGACATTTGAGTTTCAGACTTTATACTCCAGAAAATTCATGCTAATGTAAAACATTTTATTCTATCAACTTTCTAAGTTTATAAGAGCAATATTTAAAAAAGGTCCCTATTTTTGGGCATTTGACCCCTCCATTATTCATGGCTTTGTCCAGATTTTGTGCTCTAAGAGGTTGAGAGGTATGAGTTCCAGATGTCCTGAGTGTTGGTGCAGGTGTCAGTGGAGCAGGGGCATGCTGAACCACAGTGGTTGGTCAACCTTCCCGTGCTGTAAAGCATTTTGTGAGTTATCAGAAATTGATGTTGTGACCACATATATAAGAATAAAAAAGAGAGATAAGAGTTGGGGTGATAGAAAAAAAGGGATAATTAGTACCATCATATGTGGCACACAGTGAATTAGTACAATATAAATAATTTATTTCCACTTTTAAATTTGAGTATACTTTTTAATAACTACAAACTATAACTGATGATTGCACCAAGTAATCATTGCAATATGCATATAGTGCACATATGCTTGATCAAATAATACAGATTAAGTTAACAGCAGAGAATGTATGCTATTTCTGTTGAAATTATTATGTAATATTTTTAAATGATTTTACTATATATTTGCTACTTGTGGTATTTGAACCTATAACATCTGACTACAGTGTTAGAATAGACTCCTAGAGTTGGCTTGTGCTACAGACTGAAGTATGCATCCTTGATTTTGCAGTTAAGATATGCATGCTTAATTTATTACTACTGTATAGAAGAGCAATACTTCAGCTAAAATAATAGTGATGTTGTGCTACATACATACCCCTTGCTTCCCTCAGTCTTTCTAAATGCTCAGCATGGGCTTCCTCATCTAACATTATCTCCTGGTGGGCTGTAGAATGAAAAGGAGAGAATAAAAAAAGAGCATTATGTATACCAGTCTTGCCTGTATGCAGCTTTCTATCTAATTTAAATTCTCTTTACCTGTAAACCTACACAAATGCAGGATGTCAGTAGTCCTAAACTCAACCAGTCACTGGTTGAGTATATCCTGCTTATGCCTTTTGAGGTAATTAAAGTGGTGCCTGCACTGGTGTCCAGTGAGTGGAATGCCAATTGCCCTGGAGACAACCTTGTCCAGATTATTCCAAGCCTCAGATTTGTACTGAGACTAGGTATAATCCCCCTGCAGCAGCCTTTTGCTGTGGTGCTTTACAAGGAGTCCAATAAAAATTCTGGTCTCCTGAACACCCCACCTTTGAATCCTAAATTGGGCACCTTCCCTGCTACCTATAAACATGTCCACTTAGGGCAAACAGCAACAGTTAAAAGCATTTTCCCACCAATTTGTGTTGTCATGTTTAATGCGATTGTGCAAACCCAAGCAACCATGCAGCCAGGTTTGCATGGCATTAAGTGGAGAGCAACAGTGCCAAACAGAGAAGAAAGTAGTTTTTGATATAAGAAAATTAATCTGACACTTTTCATTATTTTATGAGTGAGTTGCTACTGTACCTGTTAGTTGATTTAACTTTGCAGACATGTATTGGGGATATCAATTTATGGCCTGACACACTTTTGGGTGGCTTTACACCCTGATAAACTTAATTTGTACAATGTGGGATTCAAACCTATGCAACATAGACAAAACATATTCTTTCACATTAAGTGATTTTTCGTCCTTGCCACAGAAGAAATGCTTGACAAGCATGCTTATCAATTATATATAAGTACACATGACAAAGTGAGAAGTTAACCATACATGTGTGGGAATTGACAAGGTCATATTTATACATTAATGTGCATATGAGTATCATTGAAGTCTGAAGTCCATCCAAGGCCAGAAAAGACAGGTATTATTACAGAAACATGTCAGTATACCCTCAGTCACACATATAATTCATATGAGCTCCAGTGCTAGACATACTTATTTTTATTTTTAAGTATGTTTACATTGTTTTATTCTTTATAAAAGTGAGTGGACAAGCATTGCTCTAGCTCTATAATTGTGAAATTGAACAACCCTAATTGTACTGATACCCACAGCTACACATGTAATATATCTCTGATATACTGTGTTTGCTTAATGCACATGCTATAGATATTTATTCCTACTTGTATGTATTTTATACTGTTAATTTTTATATAAACTAAACAGGAACATCAGTAAGAAAAGTTTGGGCTTAGCTGGATTAGAATCTAGGCACACCTATACTATAATTAAGCAATAACCAATGATGTGGTGTGGTATATTGAAGATTTACCGAAGGTTGGTGTGATTTAATCACAAGGGTGAAGCCTGAGTGATTAAATAAAGCCAACAGTGGGTAAATTCCAATATACCACAACCACAGAGTCAGTTATTGCTATTATACAATGACATTATTTAAGAAAAAAGTACTTACTTTTCTTAAATAATGTCTTTGCATAACGGCGCATTACTGTTCTTCCACCGGTGGTGGTATACTGCTTCCTAGTGTTGATGTACTGCGCATGCATATGGGACTTGCATTCCTACACATACCTAGTGCATCAATGCTTTGAAATGGAAGCAACGGAGAAAAGAAAGTCTCTGTTGCTCCATTTATTTTTCTTTTTTTTTTTTTTAATTTATTAAAAAAAAAAAGGTTTTGGACAAGTTATACCAACAAAAAAAAGTCCAGGCGACAGGACCTTTTTCCGTTGGTATATTGTGGGATTTACAACAGGCATGCTGGCCAATCAGCGTGCATGTTTTGGAATATTAATGGGGGAGGTCATTGTATAATCCTTAATTTACAACTGCTGCCACAGGAACAACTAGGCAGTAACTGTGTATTTTCCCCTTCAGTACTCTGTGTGCTGACTGGTGCAGTGCCATTTAGCATGTTTGTGTGGTGGCAAACCATACAGGATACAATTTATCTGTTTTGAAATTGTCTACTCTCTGCTTCCTGTCTGCAGGCATTCTGGGCCTACAGATGTGCTGACTGTCATGCAATGCCACTTAGCAGGTTTCTGTGATGATAAGTGAAAAATGCAACAATGTGTCTGTTTTAAAACTGACTATATCTGCTTTCTGTGTGGGCCATTAGACCATGTTTGCATGAAGGTAAGTGACATGCAAACATAACAGGCAAAGGCCATCTTGTTGTATCTTTCTAAGCAGTGTTTATTATGTTTTACCCTTAAAAGTCAAATGTGGAACTTCAACTGTCATCTACAGATAGTACATACTGTGTGGTTCTTCGTGATTGCCAGGTGTACTACACACACAGACACTTGAATCACAAGGGAAATTTATGTAGTCTCTACCATAAAAGTACATTACATGAAATGTATTTGATTTATCCATTTCACCGTGTTTGCGCTAAGCTGAGTGTCACACAAATAGTAATATTAAAAAAAAACAACATCACAAAATAAATTTTAGCAGACAATAGAGATTTGCACACAAGTCTGGATTTGAACTGTCACACCAAAGAACCTACAAAACACATTATGGGTGTCTTATCACTCTTTTGTAGAGAAAAAGCTTTGCAGCAGGAATGAAAATCATTGTGCATACAAGCAAGTCCCATTTCGTCCACACTATTAACAAGACATATAGCACTTGTACACTTTCAGTTGTTTGTACATGAGTTAATTGCAGATTTAGTGCAATAACTGATCACACAACTATTTATGAGTATTATTTGCAGCAATGTGGCTCTATCTTCTTATTGTCTGGTGTTCATTCTTCTCTTATCTGAACAGTGATCTCAGACATGCAGTCTGTAAGGCATTTTGTATCATTGTCCTGAATGTCAATAATATTCAGTTTTTAATAAAGGCAGGGTTGTTTGGATATTAGTGAACAAAAAATTAGAAATGTGTGCTGCTCACTTCCATTTCAAAGATTACTACAATTACTTGTGCACTTTGTAAGTGTATCCTGGGTGAAAAACCCACTGTAGGCAAGGCAGTCTGAATTGTTGTGTATTCCTTCTTCCTCCCACTAACCATTCACTGTTGCAATCCATTAGCAACAAACATTGAGGTAGTGTCCATAATATGTGTATATCTGCTACATGAATCCAAAAGTTTTGGATTCAGCAATTCTAATGAGTTCACCCCTTATTTGCATCTTCACTGTGCTCAGAGGCATGAGTTTATACAATAACAAGGTATCCATGTAGCTAGGGAACTTGAAGGTGAGAGGACTTGTCTATTTGTAGAACACAGAGGATTGACATTCCTTTAGATTTATCTGTACTGAATGCTTCCGATGTTGCTAAGGTATGCTTCTATTTTTTCAGGCACTTGCTAGATTTGTTCATGTCTTATGAAGACAACTGTTTTATATATATATATATATATATATATATATATATATATATATATATATATATATATATATATGGGTCTACCTGAGATGGTCGACAAGCCATTTGATCAACACTCATTTGGTCGACAATTCATTTGATCGACAGGCAGATTTGCCCCCCTCCCCAATGTTGTGCGACCCTGGAGTTGATATATATAGTTAGGGGGGGTTTCGGGGGCACAGCCCCCCACATTAGGGGGTGTGAGGGGCTAAGCCTAAACTGCTTGTCGACCAAATGAACTGTCAACCAAATGAGTGTCGATAATATGGCCTGTCAACCATGTGATAGGGATCCATATATATATATATATATATATATATATATATATATATATATATATATGTGTGTGTGTATATATATATATATATATATATATATATATATATATATATATATATATATGTAGTCACCCTGGTATTTCCATTGGTGTATGAGGAAACTTGTATTTAAGCAGTGACATATTATTGCATAGCATTCAAGCACTAATGTAGGATCCTGGATGCTGATGCCTGTGATATCCCCAGCATATGCCCTATTGGCCTCTGAAAGGTTCCTAAAAGCTAAAACTCTTAGTGCTACGCATACCTTAGTCTCCACAGGTATTGGTTCCCCTCCTGATTTGCCCTTGATCTCAGTTGTGGATGACAGAGGTTGCAGTCTTCCTGTAGTGTGGCTGTATCCACCCTGTAGCAGTCTACAGTTTCCACATCATGCAGACAGTGGTAAGTTAACAGGGGTCTAAATACTCTTCTCCTTCTTGGCTGTGGTCTGTTTGCAGCACCAGCAGCAGCATAGACTTGTGCCTGTTATACATACATATGTGTAACAGCAACTGTAGCTCCTGGCAGTGTTTCTGTGTAGATTACCTTCCATGACTGTATTCCAATAGGTTTTGGAATTCGCAGGGAAAACCTACACTGAGTCTACACAACTGCTTTATAGTTTGTTGAATAGCTCCTCCATCTTGAATTGGTTGATTAGCATACAGTTCAGCTGCTTATGTTGTAATTAACATGCCACAATGTTTACAGTGTTTGCACACACCATTTAGAGCCTCTTACTGTATGCAAAATGGTGTACTACCATGTCTGCAATGTGCTAGAACTCACACATGGTCTTAGCAGACCATATAGGCTTTATTCAGTCTGTATCATAATTTGGGATTTGTAAGTATTTATAATATGTTCCAGTATTTATGGATAAGACAATGAATGCACTATTACCATAAAGAATACTTCTTATTGATAACATTAATATTTGTACAATTTTAATATCTTTTATTGTTCACAAAATATTTGCATTTGTATTTAATATGCTTTTTAAGTTTATTTTTCTGAAAATGCTCTGGAATGGAAGATCTGTATTTGGCTGCTAGAGGTGTGACATTTCACGCCACATAGGTATTAATGAATTAAAAGGGTTTTTTTTTGTAATGGTGATGATCTTTCAGTGTTTTTGATTACTTGACATGGTGCAGCACAGTTTTGTAAACTGTGAATGCATTTTCAGTTCTTTTCCATCAAAAATATCCTTGTTCTGGCATCACACCCGGTGATATGAAATACATACTGCTTCTAATGAGATATTCTTAAAAATGTCAAGATTTAGTGCAGGTTTGGTACACAGGTAACTTTGTTACAAACAACATGTCAGCACATTATAAACAATATTAACACATCACACACTTATCAGCCCATAGCTCAATACTCACAGAATGTCTTCACCAAATGTATGGCCTTCCCAAAACCACATTGCAGCACTGTCTTCAGACAAAGGAATGCAGTTGTCATATCGGAGATTAGGAAACTCACTAGAGCAATGATATGTCTGCTTCATACTTTTACTGATAGTTTCCCCTACAGGAGACTGACCCTTTTAACTTCAGACTTGTTAAAACCCCAGTTTTATACTTTCTCTCCTCACAGACTCATGAGCAACAAAATTCCACCTTAAAATTAGCTAGGCATGCTACTTCTAATTTGATAACTGTCCCAGCCCAGGGTTATCTCACATGTTAAAACCTTGAATAACTTAAGTCCATTTCTTAATGTGTTGGGGGGGTCATAACAATAGACATATGCTGGAAGCTCACTCATGATCTTTACTGAGGCCACATCACAGCTGACTCATGAGGTGCAGGTGGTTCTTAACATGGCTGTAAGCCGCATAAGTTCTGAAGATACCATCACATCTGTGCAGTATAGGGAAGGGTTACACAGTGGGTTTCTCTTAAGTATGTAATACCTTATAGAGAAACTTTGCTTATTTTAGGGTGGCCTGGCTCAATTAGGTACCTGGACAAACCAACAAAGCAGGAGATAATTCAGAACAGCAGTTACATCAAACTTAACTTTTTCAGAAGACAAAAAACCATGAAACTCTGAATGCCTGGAAGTATTGACTGACTGTAATCCTCATCTTGCCAAAAAAAAAAATCAGAAACTTTTATGAGGGATAGGGAAAATTTTTGAGGTAAAAATCAAGGACAGCTGAACGGTAGGATTTTATGCATTAGAACCATTCATTCTCCAGTATCAAAAGAAGCCTTACTATGTGGTATTTTCAAACATTTATCAGTTACAATTGGAGAGTGCATTGAAATGGCATGTAAATGAGATGTGTTATTCTTCGGGTCACAGCCAAATATGTTTTCAAGACCAAGAAGAAATGTTGTCATGTTTCCAAATTGATATGCACTATTACATGCAAATTTTTTTATGATTTAAAAATAAGAAAACAAATAATACATTCCACTTTATGACTTCTACTGTAAGTGAAGATAAACAAAGATTTACAACCAGTAGACTAAGTAGATGTGATTACAACATGGCTGTGTAGTAAACACATTATACGATAACTATAATACAGCTTACCAGCCAAAATATTTCAAAAGTCTGAAAATTACATCTACCACAAGGTATTCTGAAAATCAACTACAGTGTGCATCAGGAATTAAAGTGCTAAAAGCTGTTGGTTATAATGATGGATATCTGAGTTTAAGTGTCAGATTCATAATTGGTACATTTGCACATAATTAAGCTTAGAATGTTGGCATACTATTTTGTGTGATTACCTTATGAAAAGAAGGAAGAGATTTTTCCTAGTATCCATGTAAAGCTGAGTCCGCGTAGAAATGGTCAAATATACATGCATGCTAAAAGAAAAAGAAAACACTGGTTTAAATTTGAATAGTGACATTAGTGCCCATCATGGTATAAGGAAATTACTATATCTTGTTTGTTGTCAAACAGGGAGATAGAGCTATGCTGACATATTTTCTCATCTTTCAAGCACATACACAAACACACACACACACACACACACACACACACACACACACACACACACACACACACACACACACACACACACACACACTTGCTTGTTGTAGAAATGATACAATCTACCAAAGTTACAATAACAATTTCAGTCCCTGTCTGTCTGTCTCTCTCATTCACATACACACTATTAAAAAATGTGTGGGTCAATCTTGTTACCCTGAAAAAGAAAGCATTTTTTTCAGCTGAAATGTACGTACTTATTTATAAAAGACACTTTTGCAAGGGGTCAAAACTGCAGTAACTTCCTGCGAGGGGGGTCTGCCTGCTACTCCTTGGGGTAAGGGAGAGACTATCGACAGTGACCTCATTTGAGCAAATGGCACCTCGGCCAGTTGTAAAGTACTCTACAGCTAGCCTTCTTGGAGTGGGACATCTCCTGTATAATGGATAACAACAAATAAGAAAAGAAAAGCAGCAGAGATTGTAAAGATAGGAACACAGACGACAACCCTTACAGTATCCCTTATGTTAAACTAGTGATGGTGAACCTTTTGGTCTCCGTGTATGAAAAATTTGAAAATGCCTTTCTTTACTCTGCTGGAGTATAACCCCGCCTCCCCCACCAAACAAAGGCAAAACAATTCTTTACATATTCATTTATTTAAAAAATAGTGGGGAGGATTCACGAAGGCTTGCACTGAGTGTAAGAGTAGTGTAAGACTCCATGCAGCCTTCGCGATCCAGGAACAGCCCAAAATCCCATGTAAGAGAAAGCTAAAACTACTCTTACATGGGCAGGGCGTGGATATGGTAATCAACCCACTTGCAGCCGAAAGGCATGCAAATGAGGTAGATTACTGATCCATGAAGCTCAAACCAGCCCGTGTAAGAGTCGTGTTAGCTGCAGAAATGTACTCAGTTGACAACTGAGTACGTTTTTGCAAATAACACAATGGAGCTATGTCAGCTCCAAATAAAGGGTGCATATGTGTCAGGCAGCACGCCAATGGCCAAATATGTGGCTATTGGCAAGGTATCCTGATGCCAATATGAGAAAATTTAAACGCAAATGGGCTGCGCTACATAAAACATAAAAAAGTAAGGTTATAAACCCACAAACGTGGGTTTTATGCAATGCATGGATACACAATGCAGGGACCAGCAGACCAAAAACAACATGGCCACCGTGTAGTGGTTGCTAAGGGGGGAAGCTGAGTGTAAGACATGTAACTAAGCATTAGTAGGCAATCCTACGTAAATGAGTGTTAGGATACTGAATCCCACTGTCACATAGCAAATGAGCACATTCCAAGTAGTGTAAGAGTTACATAAGGGGGAGTAGGAGATAGGTGACATCACAGGGGGGAATGGCAGAAAGAAATGCAGTTCATTGGAGGTTAGTGTTATGTGACAGATGTCAGACACATATCATGGAAAGAGGAGTGCCACAAGATAAGCATGGGAATGTCAAGAAATGGAGGGTGTACAGTGTTGCCAACACCAAAGTTTCTTGCTGGGCATGCCTGTGCACGTTTGCTCACCAGGAGGCGCGAGTAGGGCAGTGTGCCTGCGTGTAAGGCAGACTGAGCATGTGGGTGCCTGTAGGCAGACTTGTAAAACTGATTGCACTGGTGTGCGCGCGTTTTAACCCGAATAAGTAGATTCTAAACTGTGTAAGCATGTGTGCGTGCATGTAAGCCACTGTGAGCCTGTTTCCGCTGGTATGCACGTTGCTCCCCCCTGAGGAAACAGAAAGGAAAAAGGAAGCAGCAGAAATAGTAGGAAGCTAGCAGGGAATACTGCTGGAGCTAGCAGGTGAAAACAATTAGAAGCAGGCAATTACACAGGCAGAATACTAGCCCAGCCCAGCACTTAAAAGTCTGCAAACAGCAGTGCAGTATGATTCTCTCAAGAGACACTGCAAGACAGGAGTAAGCTATTAGAAGTGAAAACTGAAAAAGCTTCACTCAGACCAAAAATGCTAGGGGCTGCCATAGCTGTCATAAGGAGACATAGGCGACTTGCTGAGGGTGGTGACAATGCAAATGCTGCCAGACAACCCACAGTGAGGAGACGGAGAAGAGTGTACAGGCCTAGGGTCACCTACCATGGGTTACATGAGCTGGAGATAGTGGAGTGCTATAGAGTGGACAGAGACCTCCTGCAGCAAATTGTTGAGCTGTGCAGGCCACGCCTCACACACAGAACCAACAGAGGGGAACCCATCTCAGTGGAAACCAAGGTATGTGTTGGCTTAAGAATACTAGCAACAGGTACCTTCCAGAGACCAACTGGTGATATGATGGGGATCTCACAGGCATCAGCATCCAGGGTACTGCAGCAGTTCCTGGATGCCATGTCAGCACATGTCGGAGATCATGTATATTTCCCCAATTCCCGTGAGCCATTGGCCAGCAATATCCATCTCTTCCAGCAAATAGCGGAATACCCTGAGGTAGTGGGTGCAATAGACTGCACGCATATACGCATCAAAGCACCAGCCGGTGAGCTTGGTAGGGCCTACATTAACCGCAAGGGCTTCCCCTCCATCAACTGCCAGGTCGTGTGTGATGCCCAGGGCATAATAATGAATGTGTGTGCTGGCTGCCTGGAAGATACCATGATTCCCATATCTGGCATCTGACGCAGATGTACCAGACATTTGCCAGTGGGGACATCCCACATGGTCACTTAGTAGGGGATGCTGGATATGCACTGGAGCCGTGGCTGATGACACCCATCAGAAATGCACACACACCTGAACAGGAACGCCATAATGAGGCACACGCACAAACACGAAATGTAATCGAGCGTGTGTTTGGGCTGCTCAAGTCACAGTTCCGGTGCCTGGACACATCTGGTGGAGCCTTGCAGTACTCACCAACTACATGTACCCAAATTGTCATGGTATGTGCTATGTTACATGATATGATTCTGTGAAAACAGCTGCAGCAGGATCAGCATAGGGCTGGGCCAAACAGCCCCCCACCATTGCCAAGGCCATCACAGGCAGCGCGTGACTCGGAGGAGGAACAACCTGAGCCTGCCCCAGTAGGCAGAAGGAGGTGTGCCCAGTGTGCCTTGGCCTTGGCAAAGTGGCAACGCATAGCACATACACTGGCTCATTAGGGACCCTGGAAATTATACCTCTCTCCAACTCGCACATATAGTAAAAGGGATGCCTAAGTTGACACAACCTGCTTTCAAACATGTACAGGGAGTGTAGTATGTGCATCCAACATAGGCAGCCCTGCAGCACCACCTGAGGCATGATTGCCATGTGTTAAGCAATGTAACACCATGTAGTATATGCAAACTTGATGACCCTGACTAACATCCTACCCTCACCAAGCATGATGCCACAATATGAAGATGAGATGATCAATTGCAATAATTGGCTGAAGTATTGCTGTTAGTCAAAGGGGATCCAATGTGTGGCAGCCTGGGATGACATGCTGAGCACGACATGATGCTCCACCTGCTAGGGGTGGCATGCACCTATCAGTCCTGGCCTTATGGATACTGGCAAAGGCTGTTGTTACCCCCAGCGTGCCTTGAATAGGTAAGGCTCAAAACACAAACCCACCTCCATAGGTATCACAAGGGATAAGAACCTAGATGTAATGCTACCCAATGCCAGAAGTCTAAACAGCAAGATGCATGCAGTCTAAACACCCCTCAACATGGAGAATGTTGATATCTGTTCTGTAACAGAAAACTGGGTCAAGGCTCACAACAGCACCCTAACACTACCAGGTTACACCTCATACTGTGCTATACAGCCCCAAAACATGGAACAAGCTACAACAGATGCCATATGCTGCTCGGTTAAAAAAACTCCAGCTCTACTCAGTTGCATACCGCCTACTTCGAGGCAATCTATGCCTGACATACAAAGCTATGTCAAATCCAGAATTAATGGACATGCTCCACCTCAGTAAATCTAAATCCCTTAGAGCCACATGCTCAAGGGACTTGAACCTCAGCACAGAAATAAATAGAACTTGCTGGATGGACAGGTTCATAACCCAAAGGCTCCCTTCGCTCTGGAATAGAATTCCAGTTCATGTGAGGCAGAGCACCTCACTGAATCTCTTCAAGAAGAATCTCAATAGGTGGATGGGGGATCGTAGGTTTGTCCCAGGGATTACTCACGTCTCACTATTAGACAGAGGCACAGTAAACTAAACCTTAAAAAGGGCACAGTATACTCAAACCAAGGGGTGGTGTAAGCCATACAGAATCGGGCTAGGCTTATAATTGCCCCAGGGCAGATAGCCTAGTATGAACCTATGAACCTATGAACCTATGAACCTATGAACAGGAGGGTGACTAGCAATAATTGTCAAGGATAACCACACACCCATGTTGGTACCACAACAGGAAGCAGCATGGACTAGCCATGGTCAAGTAACAGTGGCTAAAACTTCCTACTAGTTTATAGCCTGCTACAGACTACCATCCTAACACCAGGAACTTCACTTGGCCTATGTGGGAATACATGAATATATCAAGCTCTGCAAACCACATTATATTGGGTGACTGAAAATACCCAAACATAGACTGGGAGCATTATTCTAGCTCCAACACGCTAGGACAAAGGTTCCTAGAATCCATAAACCAAAATGCTCAGGAACAACGTACCACTCCCACAAGAGAGGTAAGTATACTGGATGTGATAATCAGCAACATGGGTACTGTATGGCCAGATGAGAAGTGTATCCCTCACTGGTAAGATCAGACCATAGAGTAACCACATTGGATATACACATCCTCACCACAGTCCCTGGCCAGACAACCACAGTGAAAAACATGTGTAAAGCAAATGTTGCACTCCCCCAAACTGATGTGGAATCCAGTGAAGGCCCTGTGCCTGTGCAAGATATGGGCCACACCTCAGTACCCATTATACATGCATTCCATGAACACTGCCTGGAATGCATGGATTATGCAATCCCAAATAAAACCAAGACACAATGCCATACACACAGGCATCCGGCATGGTGGACCCCAGCCATTACCAAACCATGCAAGAGAATGAGGAAGCTACTACATGATAGAGCAAACCTAAAAAGGGAAGTAATTTCTGATCAGTATTATGGCAATAAAATATGTCCACTCATACAATCCACTAAGGCCAGCTACAACAAGTTGAATCTGTAAATCTTGAGGCAATGTTAAACCTGCCCCATGTACAAAGACAACCCTCTCCTCCCCCCAAGAAATACAAATATATGTGAGAGATGCAACCATTTATCCAAACTGGAGCTCTCTCAACTCAGTACTGTCAAAACTAGTCAGGAGGAGAAGGTAACCACACACACCACAAACCCAGTCTCACATAGACCTATCACAACTGCAAACCAAAGGCATAAACACAGAAAAACATTCTCAGAGGCTCTAATTACAAACACACCACATCAACAGAGGCCTCTGAAGCAGATACCCAAGCAACCACTACCTCCAAACATAGCACATGCAACGCATAGTACACAAAGCTGGTGTTGCAAACAGTCACAGGTCAGAAGGAGAAACAAAATGCCTGATACAGTTGTAATAGGTGACTCTATAGTCAGACACACTGCTGACCCACTCACCAGACTGAACAAGGGAAAGGGTACAGTAAGCTGCCTGTAGGCTGCTACAATATGCCACATAACACAAGCACGCAGGTTACCCCAAAGCAAGTACAAATATGATGCAGTCATTGTCCATGCTGGTGTGAATGACCTGAGACGTACCTCCCTGGACTACATGAAAAGAGACATAGATGAGCTCTCTGATTATGTAGGCCAGGCCGGTATGACTCAGACCTTGGGCAGCATCCGACCTTCACCAAGAATGATGCCACAGTACAAACACAGAATGATCAGCTCTAACAAGTGGCACAATTACTGGTGTCATTCCAAGGGGATCCAATGTCTGTCCGCTTGTGATGTCATGCTTGACAAGCCACGCTGCTTTGCCAGGGATGGCTTGCACCTGTCACCCCTGGGCGTCTGGATATTGGCTAAGGCTCTTGCCACCTCCATAGAGCCTTTTGTAGGCAAGGCTGAAAAGACTAACCCACCTCACTAGAAAACATAAGTGGAAAGAAACATAACGGTAATGCTGCCCAATGCCAGATGTCTAAACCTCAAGATGCATACTCCCGAGGCCCTCCCCAGTATGGAGAACACTGATGTCTGTGCAGTGACAGAAACCTGCAGCAAGGCTCCTGAGAGCACACTAGGACTACCAGGTTATACCTCATATCATGCGTCATGGCCCCAAAACCTGGAGCAAACCATAACAGGAGGGGGAGTATCTATGTTCAGCAAAGATACCCACACGTCCAGGTAACTGACAATGCACAAAGCATCGGAGACCACCCATGTGCAACTAGCCATAGGCAAAACTGCTGTACAGTCTGTAGCATGCTACAGACCACACTCTCACACACAGGAACCCCACTCAGCCTTCCTGAAGACACTGGACAGTATGAATGTCTCACCAAATACCAAACAAGGTACTCACAAATAACAACATAGGTGGTAATCCAGTACGTATGGAAGGAGTAATCAGGGACCTAGGGACACAAGTGGACAGTAACCTATTATGTGACACTCACATTGCCAACGTGGCTAGGATGACCTTCTATATTGGCCACCTTATCATGAAAGGAATCACATCTATGTCAACAGAGATCATTGTGCCCCTATACTGTTCTCTTATCAGGCACATAATTTAGTACAATGCCTCATGTGGGATGTACCTCTCCCGACACCTGCAGCAGTTAGAAAGACCTCAAAGGTACCCCATCAAGAGGATAAAGGGTCTCAAATATATGTCATATGCTGCCTGGCTGTAGACACCCCAGCTGCATGCAGTCACATACTGCCTACACAAAGGTGTTGTATGCCTGTTTTACAAGGACATGTCCAACACAGGACTAATGGACATGCTCCACCCCAGAAAACCCAAATCCGTCATAGCTGTGAGAGTGAGGGATGTCAACCTCAACACATAATGAAATAGGATGTGCTGGAGGGACAGATACATAACCCAGAGGCTCCCTACACCCCGGAACAGAATCCCACTCTATGTTAGGCAGAGCCCCTCACTGACTCTCTTCAACAGGAATCACACTGGGGGTCTTCACTGTGTCATGTCTAGACAGAGGCACAGTAAAGTAAATCCTAAATGGCCATAATATTCACATAGCAAGGGGTGGCAAAAGCCACACACACTCTGGCTAGGTTTATAAATGCCCAAGGGCAGATAGCCTAGTATGAACCTATGAACCTATGAAGATACAAATTGTACAGGACACTAAGGATAATCACAGGGCTTTCTTAACTGATGGTAGGAATCTTGTTGGGAATTCACAGATATGCTCCGAATCACTCAAATAATACAAACAATATACCAAACACACACACATTGCCAACATCCAACCTGACAGGTTCAGTGCAAACCCCCCCCCCCCAAATGCCAAATAACTATCTCAGCAGAGTGCTGGCCCCCTGACATTGCAGATGCTGAGGTAACAGCCAGCATCTACAAAGCAAAACACACAGCATCAATGGTACGAGATGGTGTCCTGGGCTGAGTCCAACATGAACTCCAAGAAGAATGGAACGCCATATAACACTACTGCTCAATGTCAGCCTTACCACAGGATATGTACCCAAAGAGCAGTGTACAACAACAGTGGTCCTTCTCCACAAGGGTGTTGCCTGAATGGATACTGCAAACTACCACCCCAGAATCCTGACAAGCTTGGCATGCAAAGCTATGGAAAGGATTAGCATGTACCTCAGACATAAAGATATTGGGGACCTACTGACACTGGACCCTACCCAGTGTGGCTTTCTTAAGTGCAGATCCTGCCCCTTAAACATGTTTGACTCATTTGAAACAGTCATTAAGGCCATTGATGAAGTGAATGTGGTCCACACAGCCTAGCTGGACCTTGCAAAAGGCTTCCATACAATACCCCACGTGTTCATTATAGATAAGCTCACCAGCGTAAATATAAACCCCTATGTCAAGGACAGAACTGACATGGTCAGAAATGCTGCAGCCATGTCAGACAACAAACCAGATACAACTGGCATCCCACAAGGCTCGGTCCTGGGACCTCCCTTGCTTGGTATATATGTCCCATAGATACAGGCCAACATGGAAGGACTGTGTCTGAACAAGTTTGCAGAGGACTACAAACTGGCCACCATATCTGACCCTCCAGCTGACACAAGCATCCCACAAAAGGACCACATAGAAACAGACAACTGGTGCCATAGCAATGTCAGCAAGCTGATTGCAGAAAAGTGTATAGTCATCCCCTGTGGATATACAGTAAGTGCCCACCAATTACCACATAGGTGTTAACCCATTAAGTACTGAAGAAGTAATAAGAGACCTGGGGACACAAGTTGATAGATATCTCGCATTGGACAAGCATGTGGCTGTAATAGTTACAGAAATATACCATATACCCACCTAATCATGAAGGTAGTCATATCTAGATCAGGGGAGGTCATTGTGGCTCTGCAGTCGTCCTTCATCAGCATCACAATTGAGTACAATGGCCCCTGTGGGATGTACCTCAGCAGACACCTCCATCAACTGGAAAGACCCCAAAAGTACCTCACCAGGAGTATCAAAGAGCTCGAACAGATGCCATGTGTTGGCTGATTAAACAAACTGCAGCCTCACAATTCAGTACAATGGCCTCTGTGGGATGTACCATAGCAGACACCTGCAGCAACTGGAATGACCACACAAATACCCCACCAGGAGGATTGCAGAGCTGTAACAGATGCCATGTGTCGCCTGAGTAAAGTAACTGCAGCTCCACACAGTGCCATACTGCCTGGCTGGAGGTTAACTGTGCCTGATGTTTAGAGCCATGACCAACCTGGTATCAATGGACATTTGGCACCATGTAAACACTGAATACTGTTGACCTATGCGGCTGGCAGGCCTGAACCCCAGCACAGACATAAACAGGACATGCTGTACTGATTGGTACACAACCCAGAAGCTCACTCGACTCACGACCAAACTCCCACTACAGGATATCCATGGAGTCCCTCAGTGACTGTCATCCAGAGGAATCATGATGACTGGATGGGAGATGGCAGGTGTACCCTGGATATCACCTGTATGTCATGGGTAGACAGAGACACAGCACACTAACCGTGACATATGTCATGGCAAACACCAGTAAATGTGTGTTGAAGGACAAACACTCTCTGACTAGCATTACAAATGGACTAGGGCACATGGCTATTGTTTGTCACTGTCCACACAAGTTGTGGAATACAATAACAATGTCGGACAATCATGTACTAAGCTGTCCATATCTGAACAAAATGCAACATGGTCATATCTGCACAACTGGCCCTCAACCAGTCTGGTGTGCTCACTATAACCATTACAAGCAGTGATAGGACTGAAACCGATCATACTGTCCACCACAGTGAAAGTTGTGCACCAGTACACTATACAACAATACAACTGTTTGGTCAGCAGGAAAGGATGATGACAACTGTATGCAAACTATCCCATGGAGACCCTGCAGGCACAGCATAATGCCTGTTAGGTTCAGACACACAGCAGTTGGGCAGTAAGAACACAACCTGATGTCCAACACTCAACTGTACATGTGATATATAGATGGCGTCCACACACAAACAGACATGTGGTAGTCCACAGATCCAAACATAAGGAAAAGTCACTCTGGGCATGCTCGCACACTTAGATAAATGAGATGTGGCAGTCAAGAAGCCATACAGACTGTGAACTGGGCATGCTCACACACTTAGGCCATGTCAGAGTTCAGCAGTTGCACACACATATCTCGCATTTCTATGTGTTAACACAGGAACCTCCCACAATACAGACATCTGCCCAGTGCACACAGTGAAGTTACAACAGAGACATAAGTAAAGTACTGGATCCCACTCATGCAAACATCTCCCACAGTACACACATTGTCTATAGAGATAGGGAAGGCTATGGCAATAAAAACCCACAAATAGTATATGAGCAACAGATACGTGCATCTGACAGGTAAACATATGGCCGTAGAGTGCAATACCTGACCATTGTCCCTAGGGAATACAGAAGGCTATCCACAGTGTATTTGGCGTCTGCCTCCACAGTATTGTAGGCCACTGTGCCTGTGCAAAGTTAATGCATAGATATGCTCTCCCCCTTACTGATGGATAGTAACAGATGTACATACCTCTTCACCCATAATGATGTCAGCACACTATACATATGTCAGGAGCAAAAATTATACCCAGTAATGTGAATAGCACACTCTGCTAATGCGTCTCTAACAAGTGTCATAATATAGTTAGGTAGGGATTTGAATCCTGCAAGTGCCCAGTGTGTGTGTGACTGTGTATGGGGGAGTAATGTGTGCAAGTCCATGTGTATGATAATTGTCCCTTTTGGCAACTGGAACTACACAAAACAGGCTGCATATTCCACTGTCTAAACACTGATGATGTCAGCACCCTATAAGTACAGCAGGAGAAAACAATCCCCCCAGTAATGCAAATAGCGCGCCCTGCTAATGCGTCTCTCACTAGTATCATAACATAGTTAAGTAGGGGTTTGAATCATTCAAGTGTCCAGTGTGTGTGTGACTGTGTATGGGGGAGTAGTGTGTGCAAGTCCATGTGTATGAAAAATGTCCCTTTTGGCAACTGGTACTACACAAAACAGGCTGCATATTCCACTGTCTCAACACTGATGATGTCAGCACCCTATAAGTACAGCAGGAGAAAGGCATCCCCCCAGGAATGCAAATAGCGCGCCCTGCTAATGCGTCTCTCACTAGTGTCATAACATAGTTAGTTAGGTAGGGGTTTGAATCCTGCAACTGCTCAGTGTGTGTGTGACTGTGTATGGTGGAGAAGTGTGTGCAAGTCCATGTGTATGAGAAATGTCCCTTTTGGCAACTGGTACTACACAAAACAGGCTGCATATTCCACTGTCTAAACACTGATGATGTCAGCACCCTATAAGTACAGCAGGAGAAAGCAATCCCCCAGTAATGCAAATAGCGTGCTCTGCTAATGCATTTCTCACTAGTGTCATAACATAGTTAGGTAGGGGTTTGTATCCTACAAATGCCATGTGTAATTTTGTCACACAGTTTGTCCATGTGTGTGAGGTGTTGTTCCCAATATTGCACGACATACATTATATCAGTAATGTCAATGCACACATGATGTATGTGTGTGCCACCTACACATATGTACCTGTGGACTGCAAGAGTTCCCATGTCTAAAGCCTGCCTCATGTGAATACATGGAATATGCATCAGACAACTGTATGACTGGGGTGTTCTGTGCAGGGGCTGCATGTGGTATGTGACTATACAGTGTGGGTTGTAGATGGTGCCATCCCACCAGCGAGGGATACATGATTGGTCTGGAGCATATAGTCCACATGTTGGCGATGAACAGGTGCAGCATGTTGTCACCACTTGTGGGAGTGGTAACAAGTTGTTCCATAGCAATGCAGGGAATGAATGATAAGACACCTTCAGATAGGGTCTTGCAGCTAGAATAATGCTCACACTGTGTGTTTGGGTAGTTGCAGTACAACCATATAATGGTGTGTGTAGAGACCATCATATTCCCAGTGTTGTCAGGAAGGCCAAGTGGGTTTCCTGGGTATGGGAGTGTGGTGTGTGCCAGGCTATGAACCTGAAGGCAGTCTACCCCACTGTGTGTTGCACATGGAGAGGCTCTGCTGCTTTGTGCAGTGCCACCAACCTGGGGGTGTGTGTATCTGAGGTGCCTTTGGATACATCCCCCTGTTCTGTTTTGGAGCATGTGTAGGGGATGACAAGCATGGTGTCAGGAATGACCTGGCACTGATGGTGTGCACCTGGAAGCCTTGTACCAGGAGTCTGTTACTGCACGGATATTGCTTTACCCCATGCTAAGGACAGTTTCCACTGCATGCATCTTGAGGTTTACACTGCTACTGTTGAGTAGCATTGCTATTAGTGTCCCATCCCGTGTGCTACCTGTGTAGGTGGCTATGTAATGCCAGCCTTGCATACAAAGGCAGTATGTGTGTAGCAACAGCCTCTTCCAATATACAACAGCCCATGGGTGACAGGTGCAAGCTGTTCCAAGAAAAGCAATGTGGCATGTACAGCACGTAATCCCACACTGACAGGCACTGGATCCCCTTTGGATGTCACTGAAATATATGTTAAGTGCAGAAACCGATGATCCTGTCTACATATTGTGGCAGCATTCATGGTGAGGGTGAGATGCTACCCAAAGCCAGGGTCATACCAGCCTGTGCCACAACCTCAGAGAGCCCCTCCATGTCCCCTAACATGTAGTCTAGGGAGGTGCGTCAGAGGTCATACACACTGGCACAGACAATGACTGAGTCATACTGCTACATGCCTTGGAGTGACTGCTTTGCTTGTGTTATGTGGTGGATCATAGTGCCCGACAGGCAGCTCAGCGTGACCGTCACCCTGTTCAGCCCGGGAGCAGGACCACCGTGTACATGTCAATAGAGGTACCTCATACAACCGTAGCAGGTGTGTTGTTTAGCCATATGGCCTGACACTGTTAGGCACACAGACTTTGTGAGCTATGTGTCGCATGTGCTCTGCTCTGGCGTAATGTTTGCTTGTGTGTCTGCTTTGCAGGTGTCAGCTGCTCATGCAGGATGCTATTCTGAGAGCCCAATAATGTACCTGTGTGTGTCTGTGTTTGGATTGTGGTCATGGCAGGTCTATGGGAGACTGGTACTGTATT
Organism: Protopterus annectens; assembly: GCF_019279795.1. NCBI lineage: Eukaryota > Metazoa > Chordata > Ceratodontiformes > Protopteridae > Protopterus > Protopterus annectens. Next base: position 1,784,736,223 of record NC_056741.1, on the reverse strand, counting down.
CACTGTAGTATCCCACTCCACCTGACAGGGAATGCCAGTGCTGTGTAAACAGAGCTTAGCCCCCAGTTTGGCTATGTGGTTGCATCTCTCACATGTGTTGTACATGTATGGGAAGGGGAGAGGATTGTCTGTGTACATGAGGCAGCTGTAACATTGCCACATGACTCACAGATTCACCAACTGGACCTGAGAGTAGATCGACAGGTGACCTTTGCACATGCTACCATAGCATTGTGACTCCCACACTAAGTAACGACACATAGGGCCAATGGGGAACAAGGTACTCAAGGTGACTATGTGAGGGTGTAGTGCTCCTGAATTGTTAGTGCTGGCATATATGAATGCTGTCTTGAGCAAATGTGAGGTACATCATATGCAATGTGTTACAGGCAAGCTACATGTAAACAGGTCAAACAGTGACGTTCTGTCAAGTGACACATGGACATCAGTACAGTAAGCAACACAGATGTCACTAGGGATCCACAAAGGCACTGTATATCTGCACCACAGGTGGAATCAGTGTTTCAGGAACATAACAGGCAAACATGCATACAAACAAAGCTACAGTCAGCAGGCCTGTATGTAGACTATGCTACAACAAACAAGGTGTACGACTTCCACTATGTCACAGTGCATATATGCAGGCACTCTAAGCCAGTACCCAGACATTCCCAGGTCAGATGGGCTGGGTCCAGCCACAACCCCCACAAGTGTATAGACCACGTACCTTCGTAATGTTGAATAACTGGCCTCATACCCAAGTACTCACACCTGTAATAATACACATCTCAAATAACAGACACTGAGCCCTCACTCAGCAGTTCCAGACGTAGTATGATGTATGCTACCTGTCCTGGCACCACAGTATCCTTGACATGTATGGACACTCTCCCTCCTGTCATAGTTAGTTCTGTGTTTTGGTGCTGTTATGCATGGTATGAGGTGTGACCTTGTAGTGCTAGTGTGCTCTTGTGAGCCCTGAACCTGCTGTGTAGTACTGCACAGATATCAACATCCTGAAACATCTGCATTGCAGAGTCATGTGTGGACAGCATTCAACTCGTAGTTGACATGGCCATCATTGAGTATCAATATGTACATTGTTGTATCCCCTGTGCTACCTATGTAGGTGGCCATCCCTTCACAGCCTCACCACCAGTATGCAAAGATGTGCAGACAGAACACTGTGGTAATTAGAATGGGTGTACAAAACAATACAATGACATTCATACTGTAACTGCATCAGGCATGCTGGTATATACCCACAATGCTATAATTACACTGTACTGTTGTCAACATTGTACTATTACAATACGTCTATGTAGCCACCCTGTGCATCAGCACCATGTTAACTCCTGTTCCTGCACCAATCTTACAGATTGCAGGAGATGGCACAGTTTCATCATATGCACAGGGTGTGTACCTGGTATGCCTGAGTCTGCCACTGATACAACCAATTGACATGTCTGTGTGTGTGTGTGTTGTTGTGGGACAGCAGTCCAAGATGGGGCAATGTTGATGCAGTGTGTGCATGTATGTGGTAGCCCTAGGTGTTATCACTTTGCATGTGTGTATGAATGCACACAGTCCCACCTCATGGTTGCCATATACAGGTGTTTGTGGACAGCCACAGACTGTACCTGCCAGGACATACAGATCACTGTCTGTGGCCACAGACATGGTACCTGTGCCTGGCAGGGGTGCTACGGACCGTATCAAGTACCAATCCAGACTGGGTACTGTCATCAGAAGCAGGTGTTCGTTGACTGGAGACAGGTCCCTGTTGGGACTTTCCAGCACCATGTGCACGTGGTCTCCTGGGGCGGTCCGATGACACCACAGACCCAGCATTGCTGGGGTTGCTGCTGGCACTATGTGAGCGGCCGCGGCCCTGTTGTCATCCGCGACGGCTGCCAGCTGCTGCTGTTGCTGGCATAGGGCCACGTTGATGCCTCAACTGTCCACCATTGCCCTGGCTCATGGTCATATAGTTGTGGAACAGATCTAATGTGTCCCCCCAACATCTGTCAATGACCTCGGTGAAGTTGCGGATGGCAGCCGCAACATCACGCATACTGTCACTCATGGCTGTGTGACATGCTCTCAGCTCCCTCAGACCCTGTCTGGTGTACCGTTCCATACATGACTGTGCCTGCATTACAGCCCGGAACATAGCTGGGGTTGAAAGACCTCTGTGGGCACGTCTGACAGGGGCAGTATGCCCACGGATGCTCCCACAAGAACCCATGGACGTCTGCCTGTGTGGTACCATGTCAGGGCCCTGGCCATGGCTGCAGTGTGAGGATGCATGTGCCACCGGTACCACATTACCCTGGTCAATGCCCACTGTATCCTGTCCATCACCTAGGGACATTGGTGACAAAGGATGTATTGGCAGGATGACTGTGCGAATAGATGGGGTCGACAGCTGTGTAGTGTCAATTGGCTGACCAATGACGGACCCTGGCACACCTACCTGTGCCATTACACAGGTATCATCATCACTATCCATAGCAGCTGATTCAGTTTCCCTGCTGCACGATGCCAGAGCAGCACCAGAACCTGTGGGAGTAAGACAGGAAACACAGTTTACAATGTGTACACAATGCCACCACTGATGCACACATGCACACATGCACACATGCACACATGGGCACATGCACACATGCGCACATGCACACATGGGCGCATGCACACATGCACACATGCACACATGGGCACATGCACACATGCACACATGCACACATGCACACATGCACACATGGGCACATGCACACATGCACACATGGGCACATGCACACATGCACACACCTCAGTATGTAAGATATCAACCCACAGACACAAACACACCTGCAATCAAACACATTGCACTACTGCTTCAGCCTATTATTACTATTAGTATACAGAGTAGTGAAGGTAATGGTATTACACACTCACCAGCATGGATAGGCTGCCTTGCTGTTACACCAGACGGACCTGCAAAAAGAGACATTCATTGTCAGTGGGCACAACTGTGCCATTGATACTGTGGGCATGTTACAGTTCAGTAGTGCAACAGTTAGCTTCCACAGGTGCACTGCAGATAATGAGGTTATCACTAATGCACAATAATTACCAAGATAACAGCTACAAATTGGGGACACACCACACACATGCATAACCTAACAGTGTACAGAATGGTCACTATACACAAGGCATGTTACCTGCACACTCTGTGTCCTGCTGCTGTGTGGCTCCAGCCTCCATCATTACACATGTATGCTGTTGTTGTTGCTGCTGTGCCAGAGCCACAACACTCAGGAGTAGTCCCTCCAGTCTGGTGAGGGGGGATGTCTAGCCACCTCACCACCTGTGGCAAGCTGCTGCCTGTGGATATCCGATGCACGCTGATGGACATTTCTAATTAAATCACTGCAGTGATGGCGTACCTGCTCATATGTCCGGTTATGTGTGCCTATGTCATTTACCCGAGAGACCAGGTCTTGCCACAGTGCAGCCCTCTCCTGCTGGTTCTGGCTGGTGCGGGAAAAGAGTACAGCGAAATCCCGCACCAGGCTCTGGTCTATCTCCTCCTCTTCTGCAGCAGAATAGACTGGGTTCCGCTGGTGAACCATGTCCCTGAAAAGGAGAAGGGAAATATGTCAGCAATATCTGTCAGCAGACTATAGCACACATAATACTTGACTGCAGTGACATAACTTAGGCACCATATATAGCACCTGTCTGTCTATTGGGGATACACATGTACATGACCAGATATCAGTGCTCATCTGACAACTGTGCAACAGCACCTGGCACACTCCATACAACAGACTAGTATACTGCAGCAGTCAACACACTGTTTCAGGTACAATACATGACCCCACACTGGGGGTTTGAATCAAGGTACTGTATGGGGAACATTATCAGCCCATGCACTGCACACAATGCACGTTACATATTTCACTGGTACTGCACACTACTCTTACTTGCCATAACCCTACCTACACCAAAGTGACATACAGGGTAACACAGCGCAACATATGGCAATGTAGTATGTGTTGATCGCAATACCCCACACACCTGTCTCTGGCCTCACATCATGGACACACACTACCATGACAGACAGTCATGGTGAGCAATCACACCAGTACACAACATGCACCCAGTCACTAGCACACCCTTTCCACCTCACATATTCCATTTGCAATGTGTTACTGGGTGTGCATTGCGTCCTAGGTAGGTATTGTGCTTTTGGCCCTGGGCCTACAGCAGCATACTGTTATGCTATCCTGCCCCTTGTGACACATGTGTTATGATCGTACCTGTTCCTTACAAACAGTTACACAGGGTAACTCATATGGCATATTACCTATCAGCATAACATTCAGCAGGGGTATGTCTGACATCTACTCATGGGGAGGCTTGCTTCTTATTTCTGTGTGGTCTACTACAGGATATGTCATATCTGTGGGTAGGGTCCTATACCTCCACCATGTGCTTTATACTGCAGTGACAAGGACAACAGACGTAGGTAATTTGTGTTGTGGATGTTGGAGGTGTTACCATGGTTGGGAGAAAACTGTCATGGGTGTGACCGAACTATGTATATCCAGCAGTGGTAACCTCTATGTAGGTAGTCTGTGTGCACTCAGTGGTGTTTGAGTGCATTGACACAGTTACTTGCATATGTCTGTGTCCTTCATCATATCTGTAGCTGTCATGGGAGGTACATACCATGTAGGACATTGTGGGGTGTAAAGGGGTATAGTGACCTACATGTCCATAGCTGACACACCATGTCCACTGACACATTCCATGTACAGGTATTACAGGACTAGTGTGCCACTGTGTGTATCGATGTGGAGCCTAGTGTACACTTGTTGACCCTGTTCCCCCCTGACACATGCAGTGGTGGGCAGGCATGTACATATGTGGTGGTTACTGGTGTCAGTGTTTTTGAATGGGGTATGGTACTCCAGTATCCACACTGGTGTTCACTCCATGCCTGTGACACCAGGCACCTGTAGCAAGACATCTGCACACATGTGCCTCACACAGTCTATATATGTATATATATATATATATATATATATATATATATATATATATATATATATATATATGTATTGATATATTTATATCTGTATATGGATATATATCTGTTTGTATATATGTATATATCATATGTATATCTAGATGTAGATATATACATATAGATGTGGGGAGAGAGGGGGAGAGAGTGAGAGAGACACACACAGGGTGAGTGTGAGTGTGAGGGGGTGGGACAGATAGTGAGAGATAGTCATATACAGACATGTCTGTTGTCAGTCAGATCTATCTGTATGTGTGTAAGTCTCTACAGATATCTATATATGTATGTGTGTATTACATATATCTGTACATACATATTCTACCAATCTCGATGTCTGTGCAGTACGTGAGAACCTGGTTCAAAGCTCCTGAGAGCACACCAGCGGTACCAGGCTATACCCCATATCATGCATTTTGGCCCCAGGACTCAGGACAAAATGAACAGGGAGGGGGTGTGTCCATATTCATGGAGGACACACACACCTCCAGGTTAGTGGCAACACATGAAGCATTACAGTCCATCCAGGTGCAGATAACCATAGGCAAACCTGCTATACAACTGGTAGCATGTTACAGACCACACTCCCAATCTCAGGGACCACAGTCGGCCTTCCTGTAGACATTGGAGGATATGAATGTCCCACCACACACCATCATATTGGGATAGTGCGACTACCCTAACATAAACTGGGTGCATTATTCTACCCCAAACACCCTAGCCCAAAGGTTCCCGGTATCCACTATGTCAAATGCAATGGAAAAGCTAGTCACCTCTCCCACAACAGGATATAATATACTAGACCTGATCATCACAAACATGGGGACAATGTGCTACACACTGGAAGGTTACCCCTCACTAGTCACATCTGACCACAGACTAATCAACCTGGATATACATATCCCACCTCCCCCACAACACAACAGACTACAGTGGGAGACCTCTCACATGCTGAATTTACACATCTTATAACTGAGTTGGTATCCTGAATGTCCACTGTGCCAGTGTAGTCCACTTCCCACAATGCAGACACCCTCACATATGCTGCTACAGACATCTCCAAGAATGCATGGATCATGCAATCACAAATGGAACCATGACCCTCTCCACCAAGGGCAGGCATCCTGTCTGGTGGAAGCCAGCATTGAACAACTTGTATAACAACAGATGGCAGCTACTGCACGGCAGAGCATACTTCCATAGAGCTACAGCATCTCTCATCAGCAGTAGTAGACAGATGGGTTTTGTCGTACAAACATGCAAGGCCAGCAATGAGAGGGACATTGCTATGGTCACTACAGATAACCACAAGGCCTTCCTCTGCTATGTTACACACCTGGGTGGGAACCCTCATTTGTGTTCACAGTTAGTGTGACATACGCTACACTGAACACACAGATAATGCCAACAGTCTGGCAGACAGGTTCAGTGCAGGTTTCTACACTCCCTCACCCACACATGTGGAATTACTTATCCCAGCTGACTGTAACCTCCCTGTCATCTCGGATGTCCAGCTGGGAACCACCTTCAGTGGAGCTGTAAACACAGCAGCAATGGGACCCAACAGTATTGCGGGTTGCATGCTACCTGAACTGCAAGAGGAGTTACACATTCACATTATATGCTTTTCAGCCATAGCCTTACTACAACATATGTACCTGGACACTGGCATACAGCAACAGTAGTCCCACTCCACACAGGAGGCACCTCTACAGACCCTGGTAACTACCGCCCCATATGCTTAACCAGCCTGCAACACTATGGGAAGGATCATTATGGTACCCATACACAGAGACATTGGGGACTTAGGCACTTGTTCCCACCCGGTTTGGCTTTGTAGAGGGCAGATCCTGCCTTATGAACCTGGTTGACCTTTTAAAATCAGTCACTATAGCCATTACTGAGGGCATAGCAGTCCATACAGCCTACCTGGACTTGCCTACAGCATTAGACACAATAACGCACTCTGCCATCATAGACATGATCGACAGCTAACATGTATATCCATATGTCACATGATGGGTTGCAAACCAGCTAACGGATAGAAACCCTATAGTCAACCTCACTGGTGCCATGTCAGACTCAGAGCCAGTCACATGTGGTGTCCCACAGGGCTCTGTCCTGGGACTACTCATGTTCGGCATATCATTCGCAGATGTGGAAGCAGACATGGGAGGGTAGTGGCTGACAATGTCCAAAGATGACTGCATACTAGGAGCCATAGGCAATACACCAGCTGACACATACATCCTACTGACAGGCCTCACGGACACCAACAACTGGTGGCGTAGTCATGGCCTGACACTGCATGCCACGTAATGTATACTCATACCCTTTTGGACGGACAAGGTACCTACATATTATCACATAGACAATAACCCACTGAGTACAGACAAAGTAATCGGAGACCTAGTGACACTGTGCAATGCTGCCCTCTCATTTGACACCCATGTTGCCAAAGTGGTTGTATAGACTTCCTACCTTGCCCACCTTATCATGAAGGGATTCACATCCACATCAAAAGGGGTCATTGTACCCTTATACTCCTCCATTATCAGGCCCATGACTGTGTACTATGCCCCATTTGGTATGTACCTCACCTGGCACTTGCAACAGCTAGGGGGACCCCATGAGTACATCACCAGGTGGATCACGGGTCTGCAACACATGTCATATGCTGCCAGACTAACGTAACTCATGCTCTATTCCGTAGCATACTGCCTACGTAGGGGTGATCTGTGCCTGATGTAGTAGGCCATGTCCAATCTGGTAGTGATGGACATGTTCCACCTCATACAATCCAAATCCATCAGAAGCATGACAGCTATGGATTTAAACCTCAGCACACATATGAATAGGACATACTGTAGGGACAGATCCATCACTAAGAGGCTTCCCATACTGTGGAGCAGGATCCCAGTTCATGTTAGGCAGAGACCCTCACTGACACTGTACATGTGCATTCTTGACAAGTGGATGGGAGATCATAAGTTTACAGCAGGGGTCATCTCTGTGTCACTACTAGACAGAGGCACAGTACACTAACGCTATTATGTAGGGAGATCTTCACTCTGTCACTACTATACAGAGGTGCAGGTTTCTAAATCTATTCTATACACTGTCTGCAGATAGCCTAGTACTATACTATGCCACTGTGAAACTATATCTGTCTATGTATTTCTACATCCCTGTCTATCTATGTATACACATATGCATATTATATATATATATATATATATATATATATATATATATATATATATACATACATATCTCGATATACATACGTATACACATGTTTTATATATATATATATATATATATATATATATATATATATATATATATATATATATATATATACACACTCCTTTTTAGGTCCACATATGTATATACACAGTAACGTACTGCTGAACACCCATTACTATACCGCCTACTTCTACATTGCACTACAACCTACATTGCTATGTGCACATAGCTACCATCCCATACATATGTATGTGGAGCCTTCAGCGACAGTTTCAGTATGTCCCCGTCCCTATGCACATCCTCATATACATAGATACAGACCAATAACACATCTGGAGGGTTCACAGTATGTAGAGTATTATAATAGTACTTTACATTAACTGTGTTTGTTGCAGCTGTTTGTGTAGGCTTGCTGTTGCTTGGCCTGCTGTCTGCCTCTTTGCCTTGATGTTTCCGGTTAATTTCTTTCTGTTTCTTTCTTTCTTTCTTTCTTTCTTTCTTTCTTTCTTTCTTTCTTTCTTTCTTTCTTTCTTTCTTTTTCTCTCTCTCTCTCTCTCCCTCTCTCTCTCTACCTCCAGCAGGTGCAATGACAGTACTGCATGTGTGGACTGGGAGTACAGGATGCTTTTGTAGGTATCTGCACATGTCCATGTGATGGCCTCTGCACCAATTGTTAGCCAGCATTTACTAATTGCATGCAGCCTGTTGTGTAGTGATTGCAGTTCTCACTGTGATTACAGGCCTGTGCTATAAAAAGCTCTGTTAGGTAGGTGTAGCCCTTTCAGATTATCAGGGTGGGGACCATGCTGGTTTGCTGTGGACACTGTTCTGTGAGTGTAAGAGTTGGTATGTCTGTCATATTTCAGGCTGTGTTTTAGACACTGCAATGCACGTTGTTCTGTAAGCCACTGTTAGTACATTTGGCAGGGTGTCAGTGGGGCACAGTTGACATTTGTTTTCACATCAGGGACATCCCTGTAACTCAGTCACAGTTGCTATGTCTGCACTCTTAACTATTCAACTATGGCTGTGTTTATCCTGCTCTGAGTATGTGTGTGGCTTGCCAGATGCTACTGTGACATTATTACCTAGTAGCTACCAACTAGCATGACTGTTTCTCAGCACACAGTACTATTTTACAAATCCACTAGATTTGACAGTAAATATACATGACATGCTTTGTGTGCTAGACTTGTATAGTCCCTTTAAATTAATTCCTACTATTTTATGATATATTTCTTTCAGCACATTGCTCTTGTATAGCACTCATGGTTTAGTGGTAAGTCATGCAGACTAGTGTTTCCAAGGTCCTGGGCTCGAGACTGAGGGTGGTATTTTATTTTGCTGCTGAGAAAACTACAGGCCTTGTCATTCAGAGTGACTAAGACACTTTTAAACAGTTGTAAGCGGGTTAGTGCTGGTTTGCGCGGAGGTCACACGCACACTGCCGCTTAGCTCCGCTCAAACCCGCTTACTACTGCTTAAAAGTGCTTACTCTCATGCACACCTGCGCTATTTTCTTTGAAAGAAAAGAAAATGGGGAGATAGGAAAGTGGTGAAAAAGGGGTCACAAAGAGGGTAGGACAGTAGGGAAACAAGCTCGGGTTTTGCAGGAGGGATGTAGGTAAGGCCCATAGCTGCCCATTTCTTCATCAGCAACAGCTGTGCATATGTTTGTAATTTAGTGTGACATTTGAAACCTTCCACCCCTGAGAGAGGTGTCAGGACAACAATAATACTTGTTGTACAGCCAATTGTAATTGACAGTTTACATGTCCAGCAGACATGTGTGCAAAATGGGCAGCTATGTATGGGGCATAATTTTTTTTGTGGGTACAGAGAGCCCTTTTTTTTTTTTCAGGTGAGAGTGGTATGTCAGGTACAGGAAGTCGGTATAGCTGGGGAGGTGGGTTGGGTAGGTTAACAGGCAAGACAAACAAGACGCATACAGGGGCGGTGTATGACACATGCGGTCTAATTTTTAAGTTGGCTCCTGATTCTACATACTTTCTTTGGTTACATGTGGGGGGGTTACACAATTGACGGGGGCGGATCTTTGGATATCTCGAGCCCATGAGCCCACAGATGGCAACAGTGGAACTGAGATCCCCACCCATGGGCAGTTGCCACTGTGCCTTCACTGCCCAGGATGGGGCTGTGCTGGGGGCTGTGTAGGCTGGGCAGCAGGCACACCCGTGAGTTGTGCCACCCGTGCCTCAAGCTGGCGTAGGGCCCCAAGCACAGCGTGCTGGATCACCCTACGCACCACAGTCCGGACACTATGGAGGGTGAGTGGATGTTCTCCTCCGGCCACGCTTGCAGAGGGGGGACGAGCCCCATCCCCTGCAGCGCTTCCACCCGCAGGTGGCACAGGGCCACTGGAAGAGGGTCCGGCCTGGGCACTACTGCCAGGTGCACTCGCCAGCTGAGGTGGGAGTGGTGGGTCCGCTGGGACCAGCCTTCCCTGTCGTCCTATGTTTTGCATTATGTTATGAAAGTTTGGGTTAGTAATGTACAATACCATTCACAATTAGTTGTAACAGCATGCATTAGTATTCCCATTAACCAAACACTCATATATTCAAGTCATTGAACAGCAAGCATAACACATGCATAATTTGAACAGCAATACACAATCCAACAACATGCAAGGTTGATTGATGGCAACAGGCCATCAGGTTTGCATGTATGAACAGGGCAGATGCATCAACGTACATGCAAATATGTATGAACCAACAGGACAAATGTCCAGGGGTGTTAATTGTGATTGCACATACCAATTTCACGTGGAATGGATTATATGTGGTTATAGGGTAGGGTGAAGAAAATTTAGTTAACAACTTCAAATACCAATACATATGCTGTACATTTCTACTAGCTGCAGATATATACACACTACAGTTCTGCCTACAGTTTCCTATGTGATAACTACTTCAGGTTGGTGATAGGAATGTTACTGCTACATCAATATACATTTCATTTTTATTCATACACATTCATATCTGGCTCTGTTCAGCTACATCATCCTGCTACATTTGCTTTATATAGCTATAGACAACTGTGGATGTTTGGTATTTCAGACGACCATACAATTTGCATATTGCAGACTGAGAGCAACATATCCAGATTTTGGGACACACATTCCAGCTGCAGTAGTGTTTTCAACACATGTTACTGTTTGGTTCTGCCTGTCACATTAATTTCATTCTGTACTGACTGCAGTATACTTTATTCAGGGGTTATTACTACTTTATTGGTGGATACATACCTCTTTCTCACACTCTCTCACTTGTTTTATTTTTACAATTCAGGATGGTACTTAATTCTAGGCTTTATTGACATGTTTTACCTGTAGTTATAACAATCCTTTCCAACAGTCTCACTTATGTCATGTTTCTGTATTTCAACAGGGATATATTTCACACATGTGTTTTACTCAGCTTCTGCAGCTGTACTTTTTAACCTGCTGCAGGTTATGTACTATTATATTACAGGTGGGACATCTTTATTTCAGACTTGTTTCATTTTTATGTTTGGATTATAGGCTGCATCACACTTTTGTAATCAAGCAATACTTGCAAACCCTCGTACACTGTTACTTGCACATTTTATTAATTACTGACTACACTGCACTCTTTTGCTAACTGTCATACTTATAGATTTATTTACAGTTACAGGGAGAGAATTACTGACCTGCCTGGTGGTGCAACTGCACCAGCCTATCGCCATAGGCTCGATGGTTCATATAACGGACACCTGCAGCTGTAATATAAATAAAGTAATATTGGAATACACATCTCCATAATATCAGCTAGGTTAATTTCTTACATAAATAATTACATGTAACTTACTCAGTAATGGGGCATTGGGCATTTGCCGGGCCTCCTGGATCCAACAGTTCAGTTGGTCCTGCTTCCGTCTCTTCAGGTCCGCATGGTGGTGATGGACCTGCTCACCAGTCCTTGGTATTCCTGTGGCACTGGTGAGATCATGAGCCAAACGGTCCCACACCTCAGCCCTACATGCTCCCCACAGGACCTGGCCCTGGATGAGTTTGGCCTCATGATTATGGACGAGGAGCCAAACCATATATTTGGACTCCTTAACGCCCCACCTCTGTGCTCGGAAGCAACTACCCTCACCTACACCTGACATCCTGCCTGCAAGTCGGTTCTACAATCGGTTATGCTGTGTATTCCCACCTATGGGGCTTATATATGCTGTTTTTCCCACACTTATCTGTGATTGGCCATTTTGGAATTGTATCAGCTTCATAAAACCTGCTTTGTCATGCTCCTCTTTCTATTCATTGCAATATATATGCTATTACTGCATTTCTAAGTGCAACTGTCTTGGCTTAGTGGTTCAGTACTTTGACTATGGTGCATGGTATCCTGGGTTCAAACCTGGCCATTGCTTTTTATATTTTATGACTGTCTACACAGGCTAGGAGGTGTGTCTGTGTAAAGGCAGTTTTGATACAGCTTGCTCAACGTTGCCAGTCGGTTAGCCTGTTGGCGCGGTGCGCAGCTCCGTGCAAATGGGTTACGCCGGTTTATGCGTCGTTTGGCTGTCAGCACGCATATTACACTCAGCTCAGCTACGGGCACACAGTTTCAGCGTGGTAAAATGATGCTCAACCCCAGGCACTCATTTTACACCTATTACACCACTGCTCACCTGCGGCCACATATTTTACACCTGTTAAAACACTGCTCACCTACGGGCACACATTTTACACCTGTTAAAACACTGCTCTCCTACGGGCACACATTTTACACCTGTTAAAACACTGCTCACCTACGGGCACACATTTTACACCTGTTAAAACACTGCTCACCTACGGGCACACATTTTACACCTGTTAAAACACTGCTCACCTACAAGCAGATATTCTCAACTTGTTAGACTGTAGCTCAGCTATGGGCACATCTCACATTTATTTTTTATTTTTTTATCTCACATTTCTTCAAAATACATGGCCCATTTCATTACATTTTCCATAAAATATAATTTTATATATGTACATATATGTCAGGGACTTGTTTCGTGCTTATTTCACCAAAAATAAAAATTGATGTTGTGGGGGCTCGAACCATGACTGCATCTCTTCAGCCAATGTCTCTACCGGTACGCTATTGCTTCTTGGCTTACTTTGCATATTTAGTTCTTATATGCTTTTCCACTGACTGCTAACTGTGGCTAAGCGCCGGGCACGCCCGCACAAACGAGTGCACTCACGGGCAAACATCTTTACAACTTATATAAAAAAAAAAGTAGATGTTCATTTCTACATTTTATGTTCATAGTCTGTTGGGGCATGTGTTGTGTTGTGTTTATTCACATTTACACGGACTCTGTCGTGGGGGTTTACTTTTGGGAATTTTACTCTTCTGGTGGCATGTCCGTTTGCAGGGCTCGCCCTACGGATACGTCCCCTACTGTCTTACACGGACTGTGTTAGCCTTGGGTGTGATTCAGCATGCCCTCATGCATATGCATGACATGCTGACGTCACACCGTTTAACTGCAGCCTCCGTGTAAGCCTTGTAACTTTTACAAGGAGGCTTCGTGAATCCTGCCCACAGTGTAATCATGTGTGCTGCTATTTATTATAAAAGTAAAAGAAAAATCAGTGATTTACAATAGAGAAAGCGAAATGTGCACTGATAATTGGGCTTAAAATAGTGCACCAAAAAATTACCCTACTTTTAATAGTAGTTTTGAATTGAACTGAAAAAATATGGAATACATTGCATTTGATTTAATTAACATCAATTAATGACTTTTTTGTTGCTGAGTTTTAATAGATAAGTCACATATATCTTATATTTTTGTTAATCCAGTTTCCTTGGTAACTCGGGTGTTGGTGAACGCTGGTGTGTCACCCAAAATGTTGTGGAATGTTACCTTTGACACGCGTGTCATAGGTTCACCATCAGTGCGTTAAAGTCAGCATCATGCAGGAAGTATAGCTTCCAGTAGGACCAAACAGTATTAGTTAACTCTGTGTATCAGTGCAATTAAGTACTCACAGAGGAGCAGGCATTGAGTGGGACACAACTAACTATAAGACTTCTAGGACAAAACTGACAATAAAGAAAAAACAGCAGATTAAACATTATTTAAACTGTCCATTTAGCAAGCAGTATAGCAGTACTTGAGCAGAAGTAGTGGTGAGTGCAGTATTTAATGGAAAGTTGTAAGTGCTCAGAATAGCAGCCATGCCATGCAAGGTGTGCATCTAGGAGTAGAACCAGGCAGTGATTTTCAGCTTTTCAATATCAAATGCTCACAGAAAAGTAAACATCAGTGTGGACTATGCGCAGGGAGCCAGTAGGAAATCACAAATTAGGGCAGGATAACCAGAGTTAGTGGGGACAACATCAGAGATGAGATAAGGACAGAGAGAGAGAGAGAGAAAGAGAGATTGAGACAGTAGGGCATACAAATGAGTATAGAGGGATTCAAGTAAGAGAGGTATTGGGCAAGGATTTAGCAGGTAAAGGTTAGTAAAGAGAAGTTTATTTATTTAATGTATGTATTTATTTGTGTACTTATTCTTTGTTGACTGGATTAGTCCCACTAGGCCAGTGTCTTCTTTTCAGAAGAGACTCAAGGTGGTGTTCATCCAAACTAGGAAAACATTGTCTGGCCACTGGGGAACTGCCCCTACAACTTTTGAGTACTAGGAGGTGCCAGGGACTGCCAGTAGTGCTTCTGAGAATTCCAAGAGGAAAGGAGACGGCAGGCTGAGAGTGCAGTAATACAGAATACTAAGCTATTGCAAACAGATTAAGCAAGATCAGAGATTGATATCACTGAATTGGGGGAAGAAGGTCTGGAAACTCCGGTGTTGATGGAGATGTTGGATCGAGGTGTGCCAGATGCTGATGTGGAAGTAAGTAGGAGTACTATGGTGAATTGCATGCTGGGAGAGGTAGCAGAGGAAGTGTTGCAAAATGAATCAGGAAAAGGAACTGAATTATTAGAAGGTGCTGAGAGTAGTTTGGCAGTATACTCGACCGGGGAGTAGCCAGTTTTAAAAGCATACCCCTACAACGGGGTGTCTTTGTGAGAAGTAAGAAAACTTTTTTCGTTTGCAGAAAAAAAGTTAAGAAAGATGCTGTGTTTAAAGCTGAGGGAAGACAAGGACTGATGATAGCACAGCAAAACATAGAAGAGAAGACCAGTGTTAAGAATAAAAACAAAGAACAATGACACTGCTAACAGGTTAACAGGGTACTGGACAGTATTATTATAGTACATTACATAATGAGAACAGAATACTTTTGTGAGGTTATTTTTTTAAACTTTAAGTTCACCTGAAAAATGTATGAATGAAGTGTAGAAAAAGAGTTAATTTGCAACATGAATTAAGTACATTTTTCATAACTCAGGACTTCAGTTAAAGAAAAACATAAATGTGCAGTTCAGAACATTGAACAAGGAGGAACTGGACTAAAGACATTGTTGTTGTCTGTAATAAGGTACATTAAGTTAAAAGAAATGTGTGATGAAAGAAATGTTTGGATGGGAAGTGGGAGGTCTGGGTGTCAGTGGATGTATATAAGGGGAAAATAAAGAACATATCAAATGTTATAATCGTAGCAGGGAACAGTGAGGTATTGGGGTTAACCTATTTTTTTTGTAAAGATGACATTCACTTGGTGCATGGCTGTAATTAAAGAAGATGCAGTTAGTATGGAAACTGGGACATACCACCAAATATTGTAGACCTAGGTGCAGAAAATGCATTGACCTTTTTTTTTTATTATTTTTTTTTTTTATTTCTCTGTTCTAATGCCCTGGTGTCCTGGGGTACAAATCCATAGGAGTGAGTTTGTGTGAACATAATGATGTATAAGGAGCATATGTTCATGTTTCAAGACAACAAAGTTGAGGGAACATTAGAACTGTGTGTTTGGCATTGTACTTCAGGGGTTAGAGCACTGTTGTAGTAAGCCAGGGTCATGAGATCAAATCTAATAAAGGGGGCTGGAGGTAGAATAATGTCTAAGGTGTTTGCATTACCTACATAAGGTGAAGGGTTTGATTTACATAATGGAATAGTTGGCTAGGCTTAAAATGGCCCACAAGGACATTTAACCCAGCACTGACCTATAAACCTAAGAAGAGAATATTTTAAAAGAAAGACAATCTCTTGTAATGCAAATGAAGATCTCGGTGAAGAAAGTATTGTGGAACAAAATGAAGAAGAAAATAAAACTAAGATGGAAAAAGATTATGGAAATGAGGTCGTAGTAGGAGGATGAGAATGAGGTAGAAAATGCTTTACAAAGAGAAAGTATTACGGTGCAAAAAGGAAGTGAAGAAGGGGAACAGGACATAGTCGAGACAACAGAAGAACAGGAAGAAAATGATGATAAATCATTTGGAGTGAAATCATGGAAAAGGAAAACAAAACGAAAAATGGAAAATAAGAAAGATGCAAAAACACTAAATGTAAGAAGTATTCAAAATTACTAAAGGTGTTAATAGTGACTGAATGGTGTAACAGATAGGCATGTAGGTTATATGCTTGTTACTTACAAGATGCATGAAGGAAGAAACAAGAAAAAGAATTGAGGTAACATAGGGTAAAAAGATCATATGGTTTCTGTCTGTTTCATTTCTCTAATTGTTTTGGATTTCTAATACCATGATGGGAATGGACCCTATTCCTGTGTCAGGGTATGAGAGTCTTTGATGTTAAATTAAAGCAGAATGGACCAGAAACCAGCACCGTACGTTAAATGTGATCAGATGAAAATGCTCACTCTGTGTGTAATAAAGTGTGTGACTCTTTCCAGTTCTGTTCTATAGAACTTGCTTTTGTCTGTTTCTGCCACCTTTTCAATGTACTTTGTAAAACAACGTGTATGTGGTCCACTATACTGGTCAGCCATTATTAGCATTTCATCTTTTGGTTTCCATTCACCTCTCCTTAACCATTCTTGTTATTATCTGGTAAGTGGGGAGTGGCATCTGTAAAGGCATATTATTTATTTTGTGCATTTATTTGTTTTTGAAGTACAGAAATAAGGGAAATGTATGTGATAGTAGTAGTACCTGCAAGATTAGTGGTGGTTGATAAAAGGAAAATGGAAAGCTGTGTCAGGATAATTATAGTTTATGTATACACTAACATGAAGGAGAGGAAACAGATGTTTGAGGAGCTGAAAAATGTATCCTGTTAAATGTGGCAGTTATGGTGGGTGATTGTAAATGCAATTTGGTGAAAGGAGAAGGGAAAGTAGCAACATGTCTTAAAGTAATAAGAGAAGTTCTAAGACATGGGTAGTTGAAAATAGGCAAAAATAGAGACTCAGAATACAAAATGGGAAATTTTAGAACTGAAGTAGATTATCACAATAATTTAATAATGTGCTAGAGAGGCCATTCTTCCACAACATGTTATTTGTGATTCAGAGACATGTTACTTGTGACAAGGTAAGATCTCATTGTCAGCTAATATGCATGTCTTTGAATCACATTAACTACTGTGATGTGCAGATCATTGCTGATGTGTACATCATTTAAATGATCTGTACTAATGTATGCAATGACAGCCTCTTCCTAACGAGTGACTCTGTCACACACACATAGATAAACACAAACATATTCACACATGCTACAGTGCCTGGACCAGTCCCTACTCTTTATGCTCTGGCATGGTTTTCCCCACCCACAATAACTGTTGAGGTGTCATTACTGTACACACCTATTAGGCCCCTGTGATCTAGTGTATTTTTCCACTCTCCAATCCTCATTATGATGTCAGTGGCATTATGGCACTTTACTTTTTGTCTTCTCCCTGGTGGTCTAGTATATACCCCCTCTCCCATTCCCATTATGGTATTGGTAACATTATGGCACTTTACACAGTATCTGGTATCTAGTGTACCAATCTACCCCCTGATCCACATATTGACATTGATGCCCTTTAAAAGTAATCCCTGGTGTCTAGTGTATCTCTCCACCTCCTGATGTCCGTACTGCTTTTGGTGTCATTACATCACTCTAAAAAGTAATCTCTGACATTTAGCTTATTTTTATGTCTGCATCCATATACTGCCATTAGTACCATTATGGCACTTTACGAGTAATCCCTAGTGTCCAGTGGTTCCCTGCCACCACATTCATGTTAGGCAGTTGAACATGGCCTTTTTGCAATGTTTATTAAATGTAGTGGGGATGGCCATGCTGACCTACATGGCTGAGCAATTTTTTGAATCACTCAGCTGTGTAGATGCCTTCCTGGAAGTGGGTCAAGAGAGAGAGCACAAGACTAAATAGCATTTGCCTTGCCCCTCTGAATGCCTCATTAGTATTCACCATGGCCACGGGGCCAGCCTTTTATATTGCAACATGTCTTCATATTAGAGGATTGTGCAGCATGATGTAAAGGCGGTTGCTGAATCAGGAAAAGGTGCTGCAATGTGTACATGGAGGTGTACATGTTTCTAAATGTTCTTGAATTCCCTGTCAAGTTTTGTAGTTAAATGAAAGAAATAATTGGTGGGATAGAAATGACCGAGTTCTCTTATCAATGAACAGCATGGGCTAGAATAGAAGATAACAGAGAAGTAATAAAATAAGGAAAAGTGATAAAAATATGGCGAGAATGTTAAAACAAATGAGATGAAAAGGGAACCTAATATTTTATGGGAACAGCATATGGCAGTGTGGGCATATTATGAAACTGATCAAATTGTTATAGTACTTATAAAGAAAAAAATAATTGTGATTGTAGAAAAATAGACAGAAACAAATGAACAGGAGAGTTTTTAAAGAAATTATAAATAGACACAAAAAAGAAAAAAAGAAATAGAACAATAAGATGAAAGAACAAAAGAAATAGAAGGTTGCATGAAAAAATAGAGAAAAGGTTAAAAAATGTTATTTAGACAAAGATTATATTTAACAGGAAAGAAAGGATGTATTGCCACTTTTGACAAATGAAGTAAAATAAGAGATGGAAGAACAGATGCAATATTTGATGAAAAAGGAAACAAAAAGAAATAATTAGAAATAATTAGAAAATGTTAAGAATTCTCTAGAAAAAAAGATTACTATGAGAGAAACAGAAAGAACAATCAGCACAGGAAAGCATGGGATTAGTTTATGAATATTAAAAAGAGACGAATGGAAGAGAGAAATTAATATTCTGTAAATTGTTACATGAATGGATAAGGAAAGGAATAACACATGAATGATTTCTGATGTAGTAATTAAATTTGTATTGAAAAAGATAAAATAAAATAAATACAAAATTGGTGACTGATAATGGGAAACACTAATTATAATATCTTTATGAGGTTATAAACCTTGTTTTAAGGAACTACAGTAGAAGAGGGCTAAATGAAAAGGATCAAGACAAGGTGGAAGAGGAAATGAGTATATGAAGATTTCTGGACATATGGTAGGGGTGTGGCTTAGGGAGCTTAGAAAAGGGAAATAGGAGGAGGGTATGCAGTTTGTCAGTCTGGGAACTGAAAATAAAAATTTGTGAGATAGTTGTCTAATTATGTGAACAAGATCAGATGGTAGAGGGTGAGAAGACTGACAGACTGGGGTCAGAATGAAGGTGACCAACTAAGAAAGTAGACCTGAAGACAGTAACCTGTAATATATCGGACATAAGGTAAAGGAAGGAGGTGAAGAGAAGAGAAACAAAATTTAAGGGAGTCAGAACAGAATGCACAGAGAAGGTAAAAGCTGAGGAAGCTGGATGTGGGTAAGCACTTGTAATGAGCAAAGGAAAAGAGGCATGACAAGAGGTGGACAGCCAGAAGGTAATGCCAGAGGGACAGCAAAAGGAAGCAGGTGAGGCAGAATGTGAGGCACTTAAATGGAGGGGCAGCAGAAGAGTAGTTAAGTGGACATGTAGTTGAATAGATAGGAGCAGAGAATAGAAGAAAAGACTAAAAGGTGTAAAAAAGGTGTTTGTGGTGAGGCACGCAATCACTAGAGATGTCATCCTTAGTGAATAAGAGAGAGAGAGGAGACATTTGGTGAAGTCTGACACATTCCTAGACTTGATCTTCACAAGAAAAGGCCAAGCAGAGATCAAGCTGGCTACAAAAGAACAGGCATATATATAGACATGTCTTATCTGAACTAATGACTTGTAAGAAGGGATTATGTAGGAAGCAGTGGTGCAGGCCCAGTAAGCTATAGCACTGGGCAGAGACTTGATGAATACAACAGAACTCTCATAGGTGCTACCTCTACAAAGACATATGTATATGAGGATGCCTGACGATATTCTGAATGTGGTAGCACTACATGTGTAAGTGAAGAGTACTTTTGGACACTGCTAACCTTGAAGCTGTGGCTAATGCCAGCCAAATAAAAAACAAAACCTGTGGAATGAAAACAGTGTCTTTGAAGTCAGGTATGACAACCCATTCCTCATAACTGCTAGATACTTTGGTAGCCACGGCAAAAAAACATGTCAGCCAGAAAGTCCTCCATGTCAAAGTAAAGGGCCTGGAAAACAGCAGCAGGAGAAAAAAAAAACCTAGACTAGTCTAACTGGGCTTTCAAGGCAGTAATGTGCTATAATTAACTCAATAGCTGCAGAAACAATGTTGGTAGTCCCGTGATGCAGTAATCCACTATTAGTAATACACAATCAATCGGGAATCATAATCATAGAGTACCGACAGCAGCTATTGAATTTATTAGTATGTTTTCACGGTTTTGGTCTTTTGGTTTTGGTTTAGAATGTATTATAATTACTCGAAAGTCATGTCTATAAAGCATTTTAACTGCCCCTATTTTAACTGAAATAGCACACAAATCTTTGAAACCACATCCAGGGAGCAATTAGATACTTTGAACTCTGATTTTTTTTAGGTGCTAAATTTTAAAGACATGACAACATTTTCACTAAAGATAGACAAGAAAGAGTTTATACTGTGTGATTGTGAAACTGGATTGTACCAGTATTTAACCAATGGTACCTCTGAAATGCTTTTGTGAGAATTTAGATGCCATGTTTAAAGAACAATCTTGCCACTGTATTTAAATACCCTGCCACAATGAGCATCAGATGGAGATATCATAGTTATCTCTTTGAGACTCTGGGTAAGGCTATCATTTGTGAAACAGAATCAGATGGAAGAACTCTCGCATAGGGTATTGTTCTTACGAATAAGGCCACACAAATTTAAGTACTGTCCATCTAAATGTATGTAGTAATAGTTAACACAACCATTCCAGGATTAAAGCCATTCAAAAATCATCTTGTCAGAAGGCCACAAATTGCATTAACAGCCCTACAGCCAAACCTTGAAAGCCACTGACCCGTGGTCCATGGCCTGAGGCCTGTTCTCATTAACTACTTGTAATGGCTACATGCCTCTTGACAAGGATGATGACTTGGGCCCTAATGACAGCCTTAATGTTAACATGGCTTGTTTTCTCCCACCTATTTCTTAACCATTCACTTTTCCTTCAACCCTAGGAGACAATGAAGCAACCAAGATGTACTATCTGTTCTTGGGAAAAGAAGAAAAGAATTAAAGTAAGTAATAACTGAAATGATATCTATAGGTTAAGTGTCAGTTGCTAAGGGCCATTGTGTTCTGGCATACAATTTCTCTCTGCATTGTTGCTCACTGGCACATCTCACTGTAATTTGTATTCACTGGCAATCTATAAACTACGAAGACTATTTCCACACATAAAATGTTGCCTAGCTCTGGTACTGTTCTTTTTATCCATGCTGCACTAAGCCCTCTCTGTGCATGGCTGAGCATGTCAAATAGTATATTTTAGCACTGCTATCCAGTTTCAGTTACATTGGTGGTTACTTTCACATTATGTATTATTGTGATTAATTTAATCTTCACAGCAAAAGCAATGTTTGTCTTTAAATGTCACAGCTCTTAATTCAGTTATGAAATACCATCAGATATCAGAATATATTAGAAGAAATTATGCTGAAATTACTTTTCATCACAAAAGCAAGATAGCCCATAAGCAGCAATGATGACTCTCAAATCATGACCCATGCTAAAAAGTGTTGTCTTGATTATGTGACATGAAAAACTAGAGGGAACAGTTCAAACAATCCACATGTAAACAACCTCCACACAGACACTGAAGGAAAAGGCTTCTGCTGAAAAGTCTTACTTCACATGGGCCTGTTATTTGAGGTAATGCTTTATGGTGCTAAAGCTAGTAACCTTACACGGTTTTTTATGTTTTTGGTAAACTATCAAACATGCAGGTTGAGAACTGTTTAACTATCTCAGCTAGGGATTGCAATCTGGCAATCAGGTATCTGATTCTAGATTACGCTGATGCAAAAAATGGAAAGCACATGCTGATGCAGGAAATATTGAACTGTCACATGCATATGGGTCGATATACAGAGAGACCTGAAACTACAAGTTCATATATGCGTGTGTGTGAGTGTGTGTGTGTGTGTGTGTGTGTGTGTGTGTGTGTGTGTGTGTGTGTGTGTGTGTGTGTGTGTGTGTGTGTGTGTCTGTGTGTGTGTGTGTGTGTGTGTGTGTGTGTGTGTGTGTGTGTGTGTGTGTGTGTGTAGATAGATAGACAGATAGATAGATAGATAGATAGATAGATAGATAGATAGATAGATAGATAGATAGATAGATAGACATATAGAGATATAGTTATAGATATATTTCCACAAATCAGGAAGGGAAAGGTAGGATAGATGTCTGTTTAGTCTCTTACTCCCTAGTTTCCTCATTTACTGAAATTCAGAATTCCCCTTGTATGTTATCTGACCACAGAGCGATGTTCATGACCATCACCTTGGAAATCCAGTCAAAACCCAAAATCTGTTAAGGGTTTATTCCCTGGAGAGTATTTTGACAATTTCTGGATTTTTTACTGTTGTTACACATATGCACACACACACAGACATACACACTAATTAGGTTTTTATTACATATGTTTTCCATCTTAAATGGAAATGGAATCTCTACCCTATGCAATGAGCTTTCCAAGGAGTACCCACTTTTTCAACAATTTTGATCTGCACTGTTGAATGTACTGCCTCCTAGCCCAATACACCACTTGAAAAAGATGAAGGAAGACACTAAGATATGCCAGCAGAAAGTGTCCTGCAATGCAGTGGGCTAATAACCATCAGCTATAAATCTTAGTGCTGTTACTAAATCTTCCACAAGGAAATCTTTTTAATTCAGCCATGTCATGTGGTTCAGTTCCAGGCACTGTCACATCACCTACCATTACTGTTCTCCCACACATTAACAACAATCCACAGCATCAGAATAATTACAGACTAAGTTCCCCCTTAAATGTGGAAGCAATTTACGTGAAGAGTTTGGCTGCTGAAATTACATAGCTCACCACCCCCCAGTGTGAAAATTAACATTAAGCAGGGTTTGTTATAGGAAAATCAAGTGCTGACCATACTAGAGGATATGCCATGGTTTTCAACAGGCAGGAATGCATGATTCAGCCATGATTAATGTTTTTGCAACTTTTGACAAAACCATTCAGCTTTATTGCACAGTTTTATGTTAGTCATGTGCATGTGTGGTATCCCCCAGTGGTATAACCACTGTACAGGCCCTTTGCAAAAATCCTGCATCTGAAGCACTTATGAATTCAGACCTCTCAATCTACTTCTCATTTGTTAAGGGCACCAGCTAAGGATGACCTCTTTTTCCTACCTTATTCATCATAATATGGAGCCATTAGCCATTTCACTCTAAAATGATCAGTTCAAGGGTTGGCACCTCTAAGGAAAAAAAAGCCCAAGTGATAATGCTTATTGATGACTGATTGTTCTAGCAGATCCAGATAAGAAATTGACACTTGTCAAGTCAGAACTACAGACATTTGCCCACCAGATTAGACGCAGACTTAATGTGTCCAAAACAGTTCTATTCCCAATTATCTAGGAATCTTCCCAACTAAAAGTGTTCATTATGCTCCCTCCCTTTCCATGCTGTTCACACCTACAGAAACATCTGTGCTTTTTTTATCCCTAAACAGACAAGAGAGTCACCAGTAACATGAAACTACTGTCGGAAAAACTTTTTTTTGGGTTCAGTCTTGTTAGCGACTTTGGCTCATAGTTCTCAGAAGAGTCTTACCAATAAACATGATGTTTTAGAGGTTCATAGATTCATAAGTATGTACTAGGTTAGCTGCCCTTGTATGGCATTTTAATTCTAGTCAATTTCCATTCGAATTAACCTATCACATTTGGTGTTAGATTGGCTTTACCCATCCCATAGTTGATAATTATATATCAATGTTAGTGAAAATTGAGGAGTCCCATGCATGAGATAAAGCATTTAGGAGATGTCTCATTCTAGTAGTACAGGGTGCATGGTAAATTTTCTGTTTCCCATCCATAGATCTAAGTTGCGCCTGAAAATGAGCAAGGGTGAATTTGTTTTATATGGATGGGGAGTCTCTTCCACACCAGTAGCAGTATCCTCTATGAGATATACCTGTCCCCCCAAACCTTTCAGTTGCAGAAGAGGTTTAGATCCTTAGACTGAGTATTTCTGATGCCATTTGTCTTGCTGATATGCAATATATCCATCATGGATCAGAGGATGTCTTGCATGCTAGTCACAGGTCACCTCTTAGCAGTCTGTAGGCTACTGAGTATAGTGACAGGGCTTTGAGTCAGTCCATGTAGGACATGTTATTTAGGTCTTGTATCCTTTTAGTAAGGTATCTCTGTGAGGGTTCCAGTTGTTGCAAGTTTCAGGACAGAGACATGCTAAAGGGGAAATTATATCCAATAATTTACCTAATGAGGGCTGAGTAAAGGATGATAATAACATCCCTAGATCTAGACAAAATCCCTTTGTTTATAAGCTGTGCAATATAAAAGGACTTTCTTACAACAATGGACACATGTTAATCAAAAGTTAGGTCAATGTCCATATAAGTTCCCAAATCCCGAATAACCTGACCAACTCTTAGGGGCATATTGTCAACATGGTATTTCCCTGAATTAGATGACTTCCCAAAAGATACAATAAAGCATTTTTTGGCATGTAGTTTCATTCCATGATTCTGGAACCAGTTATTTTATTTGGGACAGCCTGGAATGGCTAAATCATTTGGGGATTCAATGACTGCTCCTAGCTTTCCTGTAAACCTAGTCAGCTATAGACATTTGGTATTGGCTTTTACTTCAGAAAAGTAAATGGCAAAGAGGAGCACTCCCTGGAGGGGGGGGCTCCACTGGTGATTAGTCCCTTTGTGGAAGCAACTTTCCTTATTTTGATTTCCCATGTCCTATCTGTGAACCAGCTGACAATCCAGTGGATGACACAGGAGTTTATTCACAGTTTATTTAACTTTTCTACTATGCCTGAGTGGGCAATTGTGTCAGAAAATTTGGTAGGTTGAGGTATGCAGTGTGCATCATTTTGTCTTCATCCATTGCTTTGGTGGCCTTTTCAGAAAAGTCCAAAAGGTTCAGTAATCATGACCTGCCCTTGACAAATCCAAATTGACAAATGTCTAGTGTTTGGAAGTTCCCTATGCCCTGATTGATTAAGTAAGTCCATGATAAGTATTTCCATAGCTTTGAATATGAGGCTGTCAAACTTATGAGTCTCTAATTACCTGGGTCTGTGGAAGGTCCCCCCTTATACAGGGGAATCACTGTAGCTGTTCCATTCACTTTTTACAAAAACATGTATGGAGGCTGATATTGAAGTTTGTTGTTGAGGGTGTGGTTAAATTATGCTTCCTGCTATTTAAGATGCATCCAGGGATATTATCAGGACCCATCAATGCAGCATATTTAGCCTTTAGTAGTTTTCACCTACTTTTCACTATATGGCTAGGTATATTCCCTTCGTGCTTACTAATACATAGTAACATGTAAGAAGTTCACCTCTAACTTTATCTGGGAATATTTTAGGAAAAAACTACTAGTGGTGGAGTTATGCTAATTGGTTAACCAATGTACATAGTCTTAAATATTATCACCCCCATTTTGTGGCTTAAGTTAGAAGCTAGTGTCTTGCAAGCACCCCCCCCCCCCCGCCGTGAATTATTCTTGTTTACTAGAATATGACCTTACATCCTAATTTCTTGGAATGCCATGAAAGCAAATGTAGCTGACTACAAAACATATTCTTGCAGTGACTATGGACACAGACCTGGTCATCTGGTACATCCGTATATGGAAGCATCCAGCACAAACCACTAGATATTCCAGTTGGCATCTGTCATTCTGGAGATCCAGAAGCACTGAACACCCAGTGGCTATACTAAAACTCATAGATGATAGCACAGCCTGCTTTGCATCATTTTGGATTTCTTCAGCAAAATTCATAGCATTCCTAAAACTACATACTGGCCTTACCTTCAGATAAGGTATGGAGTTTTCATATCCTAGCTTACGAACTTACCAAATCAAGAAAATAGCTGTCCCATACTTTTGTTGATGATGCTTTCCCTTAAACTCTGATCTGGGTAACTTCACTGATTTGCTGATAATAAAACTCCACTTTGAAATTAGCCAGACACTAGTACTTCTTGTCTGATAACTGCTCCAATGCACTTTTATCTCTTGTATTGAAAACCTTGAAAAAGTTTAAGGTTATTTATTACACTTTGGAAATATTTTTTTCTTATTACTAGATGGATATTGGGCATATATCTCAACTCCCCACATTTTTACTGAATGTCCAGATTTTTGCATCATATTTTTTCTCATATAATTTATGTTTTTCTGGAAAATCATTGGTAATGGAAGTCAATGCATTATGAGAGGCATTTCAGTTTCAAACTTCATATCCTTTAGAAAATGTTTGCTACTGCAAAACCATTCTATCAACTTTTTACATTTATAATTGCAATATATAAAATCTGTCTCTGATTTTGGACCTTTGCCCCTCCATTTTTGGCTTTGGCCAGATTTCTTGTATGAAGAGGTAGAGAAGTACATTACTGAGCCCTATCCACAATCTTTATGGAGGCTATGCAAATCCAATTCAACGAGATACCTGTGGATCTTGTCAAGGCCATAGGTGCCTCCCATCTCTGCAGTATAGGGAAATGCTGTACAGTATTTTTATCTTATAGTAAATAGAGCAATACCTTGTAAAAGAGCTTTATGAATTCTATGGTGGCATGACTCCATTGTTTACCTATGCAAACGAAAGCCAGGTATAATCCTGTACAGTGCTTGATTCAAACATACCATAGACAAATAATGGAAAGAAACACCAATGTAATCCTAATTGCTTGTTTACAAGAGTATTTGGTTTACCATCTCCTTTAACAAATATAAATGTAGACAGATAGATGATAGATAAATATAACATAAAATAAAATATTAAATCACTATTAGCTGCTAATTAGATAACAGTTCACCCAAACTGCCAGGTTATTAGAACTGTTACGACAGTTTTACCAATCAACGGAAACCAGAAGTCTTCCCTATTATGTCTTAGCTAAAACTATTTGGTCCATTTCTAGTGGATGGCGCAGCTCTGCAACTGTAGCCTTATTGCCTCACAGCAAGAGGTTCTCTGATTCAATTCTCAGCTGGAGTGCCTTCTGTGTGGAGTCTGCATGTCCTCCCTGTGTTCATGCTGGCTTCCTCCAGGTGCTCTGGTTTACTCCCACATTACAAAGACATGCAACTAGAGTGGTTCTCCCTGGGCCTCTGCTAAAAAATTGTCTTTGTTCCAAGTTGGACTTTCACAGTTAATAAATAAATAGTGCTATTATCTGTATACGAATAATGTCTTATTTGATCTGAAGCTGGTGTATGTGATGTGTTATGAAGAATTTTGTTATGCAGTTTAGTACTGCAGTTTGATGTCATATGCTACTTGATAGAAAATAAATAAGAAACATTGTTATATTGTGTGGGAATTCAGAGGCACATAGTGCCAACAAACAGCTATGCATGTGTTGCATTGGATTATGCAGGATATATTTTGTTTAGTGGTATTTGTACATGAATGTGGGGTACACAGTACATGTACCCCATACTATTGTATGTGCCAGGTACCATCGTTGTCTCTGTGTGCCACTAACTGTAACCTGAAGATATACTAAGATTTAACTTATCTCACAGTTCTGTTTTACTGCTGCTTAGAGCTTATCTGCTTATTTTTCCTCCCTTCAGTCTCATAGACTCTAAAACCTGCTTTGCATAGATTAGCTATCATTTTCATGTGGCAGCAGAAACCTTTTTCTCTGGTAATTACAAACATTTTATCTGTTCTGAATGTTCAGTTGGAGAGTGCACTGTAAAGGCATGTGGGTCACAGTCAAATATGTTTTCACACCCAGGATGAGATGTTGTCATGTTTTCAAACTGATAAGCACTGTTAAATGCAAATTTTAATTATTTAAAAGTAAGTGAGTCAATAATACATTACATTTTATGACTTCTACTTTAAAATAAAATAATTTGCATTTATTACCCATTTGCTAAGTTGATCTTATTACAGCATAATTCTGTAGTGATCACATTGTATAATTGCAATATGACTTGTCTTGTCGAAATATGTCCAAAGTCGAATCTACATTTATGAAGTATTCTGAAAAACAACTACAATGTGCATTTGAAATTAAAATGCTCAAAAAAGAGCCTGCTGAAGTTATAATGCTGTGTTTCTGTGTTTAAATGTTTCATTACTGTGCTATTTATGAACATATTATGGATTAGAATTTTGGCACCCTCTTTTCTGTCTAGCTTACTAAAAGAAGCAGTGTATTTTTTCTAGTTCTCGGATAAAGATAATTATGAGTAGAAAAGTCCAGATATCCTTTCAGGCTACAAGAAAAAAATATTGAATGGAATTTGAGTACTGACATGGTGATATGTAAGCTGTTAATAGTGTGAGGAAATGTATATTGCTTTTTGTCAAAATACAGCCCATTAGAAGCTATAATGCCATGTTTACTAGAGTTCTTCTAGATAAACATACGCACACACACACACACACACACACACACACACACACACGCACACACGCACACACGCACACACGCACGCACGCACGCATGCACACACATGCACACACGCACACACGCACACACACACACACACACACACACACACACACACACACACACACACACACACGCACCCATGCATGCACGCACACACACTTTTTTTATTTTTGGTTCCTTACTCCAGCTGACCATTATCTATTCCACTGCCCTCCCATAGCTCCACTGCCTCCCCTTTGAAACTCCCAATGGAAAGGCAGGGAACAAGTATCCCTCAATTCTTACTACTATTACCTCCCAGCTGAGGCCATCAGTAGTGGTCAGAGAGCAGGCATAATAAAGCAGAACTGGTTACCAGAAGCATATTATATTCAACCTTAATTTCTTAAAGAGAGAGAGAGAGTGCACTACAACTCTATCTAACTTTCTTTAGACAAAAACTAATTATGTTCTTTTCTGTAGAAGAATCCAAATCTGGTGCCTTCAAATTATAACTGTGTCTTTTCTGTAGATATATGTATGTATATAAATGGAGGCCAATGCTATTCCGAGCTCATTGAAAACTGCACTCACATCAGAGTACAAGTTAGAGGCCTGGGTCTGACTGGCACATGATCTTACTAGTGCAACTGGTATCCCCCACACAGGTGAGCAGGTGCGCCATCATTATGATGACCTCAAGCATTGTAAGGGGGAGATCTCTTGGCCACCTGGGTCCAAGATGCTCAAGACGGGAATGCACCACAAGTTTGTAAGTATTTTTATCACTGTTTCATCAAAACCCACTCTGAATGTGTGATAGACAGGTATGCATTATGCTGTGACTGAGGTACATGCTGTAACACCTCACACAGGGTTACAGACTTCTCCCCTCTGACTGTACATGTTTTGCAGGATGTCTAACATTCCACCCTATATGTCTGCTCTGGTCCTCAGACAGTTGTGTTGTGGTGCCCACTGACTTGTTGTAGGTACTGACAAAGTTATGTGATGGTCTGTGCATCCTGCTGCTACTCTGACTTGTTACAACCTGCTGTTATACTAACCACCTTCTAGGTTACTCAGTGCATATGTAATGTATATAGCTGTGGCCCCCTGCCCTTCCATTCTCTCTGGCATTGTCCAGCTTTCTTGTAGTAACAAACGGTGACATATTTTTTTCAGTCTGTAGGACTCCTACCACAGGAGTACCTCACATGCAAAATTGTAGGTGTTGCCAGCTTCGAACAATGAATACCATCAACCATGCTAATGTACTTAGCCCTCTAAGCCACACCAGCCACCAGAAGGTGAAGTTAAATTCCTGATACTGATAACAGTAGATAGACATAACTTTGACCCCTGCATATTGAGGAAATAGGACATGTTGCCAAGTTGTTTGGGGCAGCCCTGGAACTGTGTGGTCTGCTGCTATGATCTTGCTAACATATTGTTACTGCAGTTGTATGGGAACATGGCTGTGTTGGGGTAGGGGGTCTCTAGCATTGACAGTCATGCATCTGTCCTCTGGCCCCACTGTTTGGCATTTCCCTTGCATAGTATAGTGCGTTTTGCTGTCTTGTGGCCTACTGCATATTATGGGACAGCCGATATTGGACCGACAGTACCTGTTGTCCCACATAGCTGTTAGTTCTCTGCAGGTAGCCCAGTAGCCCACTCTATTCCCTTGCATACATGCAGCAGGTCAGTACATATGCTACCATAGTCTAGTACCACATACATTTGTTGTAAAGCGACTTACCTTTGGACTGCAGTAGTTGAGATAACAGTGCTTCAGAGCTGATGCTGTCTGATGCGCACAGTACACAGCCAATACATGGTTAGGTACAGGTTGTGTGGTGTGGCTGACATCTTTTTTACTATGTATGTGAGTTGGAGTGAGGTGTCAGTCCCTAGGAACCTAGGTTGTCAGTGCATGTGCTATGTGTTGCCTCTTTGCCAAGGCCAGTGCATACTGGGCATGCCTATGTCTTCCTATAGGGCAGACTCAGGAGGTCCCTCTTGCAAGTTCCCTGTGGCTGTGGCTGTGGGGACCTTGGCACTGGTTGGGGGCTGTGTTCCCTGTGAAGATCCTGATGCAGCTGTTTCTGCATAATCATATTGTGTAGCATGGCACATACTGTGAACATTTGTGCACATGTGGCTGAAGAGTACTGCAGGGCTTCACCAGATATATCAAGGCAGTGGAACTGTGACTTGAGCAGCTCAATCACACACTCAATGATGTTCCTAGTGTGTGTGTGCCTCATTATGGCATTCTTTGGTAGATGTGTGCGCATTTCTGATGGGTGTCATAATCATGCATAGACAGCATCCCCCAGTAAATGGCCATACGGAATGTCCCTCCTGGCAAACCTCTGATACAGCTGTGATGAGTGCCAGTTATGGTAGTTGTGATAACTGCCAGGGCTGCCAACACACACACTCATGATAATGCCCCAGGCATTGCACATGATCTGACAGTTGATGGAGTGATACCCCTTCAGGTTGAAGTAGACTCTACCCTCCTCATCGGGTGGTGCTTTGATGTGTACATGAGTGCAGTCTATAGCACCCAGTACCTAATGGTAGTGTGCTACATGGTGGAAGAGATGCATACTGCTGGCCCTCTCCTCAGGGGTGCGTGGTAAATAAATGTGCTCACTGGCAAGTGTTTGCATGGTAGCCAGGAACTGGTGGAGTACCCTGGATGCAGATGCCTGTGAGACCCCCATCACATCCCGTGCTGGTCTTTGAAAAGTACCTGTGGCTAGTATCCTAAGTCTTGCACATACCTTTGTTTCCACTGGGATGGGTTTCCCTCTGTTGGCTCTGGGTCTGAGTTGAGGGCAGCAAAGCTGTCCACCCTGTAGTGCTCTACAATCTCTAGCTCATGTGGCTCCTAGAAGGTTACGCTGGGCCTGAACACTCTTCTCCTTCTCAGTCTAGGCCTATTGTCAGCACCAGCATCAGCACTGACCTCAGCATCTAGCACATACAGATGTAGCAGAGCAACAGCAGCCCCTAGCATTCTGTTAGTTAAAATTCCCAAGTCTGTTCTCCAATTGTGCAGAATATGGGGTGAGAAATCAGATTGTAGGGTGTATACATAATTTATAGATGCAGCCTATGTGATAAGCTGACTATAATGCATTACACCTGCCAGGTATATCATAGACGGGTTTGAATGGCCCAGTGTTAGTGGAACGGGGCTTATCAGTCATTTAGACATGACTGAATTTCCCATGCTATTTCCTTTTTTTTAAAAATATCTTCCCTGCTAAGCTCTGTGGTGCGGCGTGCAAACCTGCGCCCCAAGTATAAACACTGCTCATCAGTCTGGACACACTCCAATCCACAGGCATGCTCAGCATAGCTTAAACCAGCTAAAACACATGCCCCACAGCTAAACAAAGCTTAGCAGCACTAGATACACCTCTCTGCTTAGCTTAGCTGAGTGGCATGCAAACAGGTTCCATTCAGCTCCAATCCACTTACACGTATAATGACACACTCTCTTTTTATGTCACCTAACTGTTCTACTGACACCAACAGTGTTCTGTGGCTACTTGGCTTTTATCTGAGGACACAGTGGCCCATTTTTGCTATTCAGTAACCGCAGCTCATTTGCATACAGATCCTTGCACATAACCTGGATAGCTCACTATTCTAGGGCTTGCCTCCTTAGCAACCACTGACATCTACCATTGTACATACTGCATGCAGGGCACTATAATGCATTACTCTCACATATGTCTTATTTTCTTTTATTACTTCCAAAATGGTAGTAGATGTAATAACAAAGGAATGGAATAGGTTTACTTCATTGACGGACCTTAAGGGTATCAACAAGAGACCCCTGAAGATTAGTTATAAGAGGGGTAAAAATTTAAAGGACCTGTTTGAGAGTGGGAGTAAATTGAAGTCTGATAATAATACTGAGAGAAAAGGTACCTTCAAATGTGGAGCGTGTACACAGTGCACTTTTATTTCTAATACAGATTGGGTATTTTTAAAATGAAGGAATAAATGGGTGTATGGTAAATGTTTTAGTAACTGCAATTCTAGTGGTTTAGTATATTTAGTTATTTGTAAGACTTGAAATGCCTTTTATGTGGGCAAGACCGAACGAAAGTTGAAAAGACACATATATGAGCATATGTATGACTTTAAGAAAGGAAATGGTAACAATGCTTTATATAAACATCCGTTGGATTGCCCAAGGGCAATGTATGAATTTTTTGTCTTGGAGGTTGCTATACCTGATGTGAGGGGTGGTGCCTGGGAGACTATCCTAGAGTATAGGGAATTATTGTGGCAGATTACCCTAGACACAGGCAGGACCCCCAGGTTAAATGAGAATATCTCAATAGCACCTCTACTGAAACTCAGGTCTGCTAAGCTATAATGTACTATGTAAATATATACATTTTTTAAATGCATATTTTATATATATATTGATATACATATATATATATATATATATATATATACATATATATATATATATATATATATATATATATATATATATATATATATATATATATATATATATATATATATATATATACATATACATATATATATATATATATATATATATGTCTTTTTTATAAACACAGTGTTAAAACATTTTATTTTATTATATTTTTTATATGAGTGATTGTATGAACAGTTTTCAGCTTCTACTACTGTATAAAGAATGTCTTTTATGTTGTGTATTTATAATGTTTGGACACTAGGTGACAATGTTCTGATACTTTTGTATTTCTTTTTTAAAATTTTATTCTGTAATTTTATTGGCTATTTTATGATTAGTGGGATTATTTAATGGACCTCAGCTAGGTAATTTATTATTCTGATGAAGTTCCTGTGAATGAAAATGTATTTGGAGTGTTATCGCCGGGCTGACAACTCGGCACCATAAAAATTGACTTCCGATGATTAGCAGACCGGAGTTTCGCTGTGGCGACCCGTAACCGGGAAAGGCCGAAAAGACAAACAATCAGCGTTTTTGGAGTGTTGCTTGCTTTTATTTTGTGACATTAAATCTTGAAGGAATTTGTGACCTAGTGTGCTTCCTTCCAGCCTTTTTACTTCTGTTTTTGGTGGCTATTGTGGTTGGAATCCCCATTTTAACAACTTTTGGTTGCTGTGAGTTATTTGGTGACATGGAAAGCACACAGGTGTCTCCACGATCTCCGATAGGGAGGTGGGACAAAATTGGCGAAACTCAGAAGCTGATTGGCCAGTTAACTCAGCTAGTTGAATTTCTTACTCCAATTGGCCAGTCAATGGCAGGTTTGATGTCACCCGGGAAACCATAAAGCTAACTCTAATGGTGAAAATAATGCTGAGGCGTTTGTTGAGAGACTGCAACAGGTTTCTCAAACTAGGAGCAGTTTTGGGACTAAAAATGGTAATATTGGTGTACCATGAATTTTGCTTGATTCTGAAGAAGAAAATTCTCAGCCAGATAGAAAAAGTGACTGTGGAATCCCTAAGGCTGCAACTTCTAATAAAGGTAACTGCTTGATTAATAACAATGCTTTTCATGGTGCTAATAAGCCTAGGAAGGCTTTTGAAACTTGGTTAACTGAAAAAGTTTCCTTAAATTCTGGGACTCAAAATAAGTGTGATGTGAGGATTGCTGGTCATGACACCTATGGCAGCTGTGTAAAAAAGTTAGGGGAACTTATGGGGAAATATAAGTCACTCTGTATAGACAATGAATATCTACGTGAATGTTTGAATAAGGGAATTGTGCCCAAAGGACTTTGAGTGCAGAAATACTCCAACAACATTAATGTTGGAAGTGATATATATATATAAAGAATTACTGGAAGTTTTTAATAACTGCGGTTTAGATATTAGAATTATTATTAAGCAAAATGAATTGACTATGACAGAACTGCATTCAAATATTGAACGTTTAAATTCTGTTGTGACTAATGACTTATTATTTTCTGTTGAATCTGAAAAACAAAAATATTTTGATACATTGGGAAACTTAGATGAAAAATGTAATATTAATATTAAATGCAAGATAAAGAAATTAGTTGGGGACATATTAGAATATAAGGAAAAACGGAGCTATACGAGGCCCAGGGGGATGTGGGTTGACAGAAGAAGGGATGAGTATGTACCTGAAGTAGACAATGAGGTAAATTATGGCGAACAAAGAGATGAAGGGATTAACTATGACCCCTTAGAATTCTCCCCCCTCCCTCCATTGCTCTGAAAGACTTATGAACCAGAAAGGCCCCCAATATTTTCAGAATTCCACATGGAGGGGGAACAGAGGAGCCTGGGGGGTGGGGGAGATTTTAGTTTCATCTACTGAAAAAATAGTTAGGTGTGAGAATAAGTATTCTTCTAACAATTATAACATTTTAATTATAGCTGTATAGATCTGAAGGTTGATCATTTTAATTTTTTTGTCTCAGGATTTTAAATTTATTCCTAACAATAAATATGACCTTACTAAAGTTATTTTGGATGTTAAGACTTTTATCTTCTTCTTCTTTTGGCCTCTCCCGTTAGGGGTCACCACAGCAGATCAACTGTTTCCATTTCTTCCTGTCCTCTGCATCTTGCTCTGTCACACCAACCACCTGAATGTCCTCTCTCACCACATCCATAAACCTTATCTTAGCCTTCCTCTTTTCCTGTTACCTGGCAGCTTTATCCTTAGCATCTTTTTCCCAATATACCCTGCATCCCTCCTCAGCACATGTCCAAGCCAATGTAATCTTGCCTCTCTGGCTTTGTCTCCAAACCTTCCAACCTGGGCTGACCCTCTAATATACTTATTCTTAATCCTGTCCAATCCTCATCACACCCAGTACAAATCTTAACATCTTCAACTCTGCCACATCAAGCTCTGACTCCTGCCTTTTTGTCAATGCCACTGTCTCCAACCCATGTAACATAGCTGGTCTCACTACCCTCTTGTAGACCTTCCCTTTCACTCCTACTGGTACTCATCTGTCACAAGTCACTCCCGACACTCTTCTCCACCCACTCCATCCTGCCTGTACTCTCTTCTTCACCTCTCTTCCACAGTCACCATTACTCTGAACTGTTGATCCCAAGTATTTAAACTCATCCACCTCCACCACCTCTACTCCCTACATCCTCACCATTCCTCTATCCTCCCTCTCATTCACACACATATATTCTGTCTTAGTCCTGCTGACCTTCATTCCTCTTCTCTTTAGAGCATATCTCCACCTCTCCAGGGTCTCCTCCACCTGTTCCCTACTCTCACTACAGATCACAATGTCATCTGCAAACATAAAAGTCCATGAGGACTCCTGTCTGATCTCATCTGTCAACCTGTCCATCACCATTGCAAATAAGAAAGGGCTCAGAACTGATCCTTGATGTAATCCCACCTCCACCTTAAACGTATCCGTCACTCCCATCGCAGACCTCACTACCCTCGTACATATCCTGTACCACTCTTACATACTTCTCTGACACTCCCGACTTCCTCATACAATACCACAACTCCTCTCTAGGCACCCTGTCATATGCTTTCTTTAAATCCACAAAAACATAATGCAACTCCTTCTGACCTTCTCTGTACTTCTCCATCAACACTCTCAGAGCAAATATCACATCTGTAGTTCTCTTTCCTGGCATGAAACCATACTGCAGATCACTAATCATCACCTCCCTTCTTAACCTAGCTTCCACTACTCTTTCCCATAACTTTATGCTGTGACTGATCAGTTTAATCCCTCTATAGTTACTACAGCTCTGCACATCACCTTTATTCTTAAAAATCGGTACCAAAACACTTTTTCTCCATTCCTCAGGCATCCTCTTACTTTCCAAGATTTCATTAAACAATCTAGTTAAAAACTCCACTGCCATTTCACCTAAACACCTCCATGCTTCCACAGGTATGTCATCTGGACCAACACTTTGAAGGTATGCTTGAGGGAACAAGCAAAGGGACAAATCCAGAAATTTTAAGAAGAAAAAGTGAATTTAACCCACCTTTATATCCCCAAATTAAGAATTTTGAAATGGTAGTAGAAAAAGAACTAAGGCAGGTTAATTCTTTTCCCCATAGGTTTAAACACAATTTCATGGCTGGGGAGTGGATGGTCTTAAAGGAACTTAAACAGAATCGAAATGTGCGAGTTATGAAACTGGATGGGGGTGGTCCGTGTTGATGGACAACGTCATATATGAAGGTAAGATGTTAGACATCTTGGGTGATTTTAGCACCTATAAAAGAGTGTAAAGAAATTACATTTTTGTTGCATACAAAAATATTGATTTAGCCATTAACGATTTACTGTTGGAAGGACTGATTGATCTGGACACTCAAAAGTATTTACATGTAGCTCAACCTAAAATTGCTCCTATTTTTGGTATACACAAGGTGCATAAGGACCCTAGGGACCCCCCCTTAAGACCAACAGTATTGGCTGAATGGTCAAAGACGATAACTATAGCAAAATATCTGGATATAAAATTAAAGTCCATTTGGGGTGCAGAAAGGACTATTTTAAAGGTCTCCTGGGACTTTTTAAAGGGAATTAAAATGGACCAGTGCTTTGATAATATTATCTTTGTTACAGTCGATATAAAAGACTTTACTGTTATACCCCAGGATTTAGGGTTAACCTGGTTGGAAGAAGCTTTAGTAGACAAGGCCTGTCCATCCACCGAACAGTTGTTAGTTATTTTACAACTGATGGAGATGGTATTAAAAAATAGTTTTATTTTCTATGGGGGAGAATTTTTTCATCAAAGAAAGGGTGTGGCGATGGGGACAAATTGTGCCCTCACTTAAGCAAATATATTGTTAGCATGGTGGGAGAAAAATATGTTTTAAATTCTGTATATAGTAACTGTTGGTGCCATTACCAGAGATTTTTAAATTATATAGTTATTTTTTGGAGTGACACAGTGGAAATTTACATGTATTTTTTAATTATTTGGATACTACTACCTCCTTTTTGGAGTTTACCAGTTCAATAAATACAGATAGGCTTGATTTTTTGAATGTGAGTTTATTTAAGACTGTTAAGGGTATTAAGAACTAAAGATAAGAGCACAACAGCAACAAAATGATATTTCCGACACCCACAGACCTGGAACTCGAGTTGAGCTGGACTCCTAGTAAATGCTGACAGACGTGTCAGTGACAAGAATCAGTATAAAAAATAATATTCCTTCGCTAGTTTTTAATCTGGTTGTAATATAAAAAGAATGATTGAAAGAAACAACAAGAAAACCAAGGTGAAATATGGAAGAAATAAGGGTACAATAAAATGTGGTACCTGTAAACAATGCCAGTATATTAATGAAGAGAACAGTATTAAGTTGACCAATACTACCCACAGTATATGCAAGTTAAAATCAGGAAATTGTAATAGTAGTGGGATTGTTTACTTGGCGACATGCATAGTATGCAACGCATACTATGTTGGTAAAACAGAAAGAAAGCTTAAAACCAGGATTTATGAACACACGTACAAAATCAAAAAAGGAGACGTGAAAAATGCTTTAAGCAAACACACAATGACTAAGGGAAAGGACCATGGATTTAAATTTGCTATACTAGATCAGGTGGACAACAGTGTGGGGAATGGAAATTGGAAGGCCAAATTAGGAGCATTGGAAAGTAAATGGCAAATAATGTTGGATGCAACCACCTATCCAGGTATTAATGAATATATTAGCATCAAACCTTTTTTAATATTGGGATGCCCATGATAGGTGTAACATTAGACTTCCTGGCTCAAATAGATTTTATATAGACTGTTACTAACCTGTTGCTCCAACATGCAATATGGCAATAGTGTTACACTCCTAGTCAGATTATACTCCCAGTTAGTTAGTCTATTATATGGAGTGGGTATTAAGGAAATATGAACAACTTCACTTATAGAGTGGTGACAGTTTTAAGTATTGATACATAATACATTTAGTATTTTGTTATGTATCAGTTGGATTTGTTTGGATAGTTTAACATATCCTGACAGTTTTTAACAAATAGTTATGTTTTTTAATAATATGTACCTTTCCATTGAGTTTTCTTATATTCTTATATTGTGAGTTATTAATTGTGGGATGCTTATTGTATAATGAACTTGCCATTGTAACAATTTTTTTAGTATATTTTTTTAGTATGTTTTTACATAATAGATATTTATAATATATACAGATATTGAAATTGGATAGGGACTAAATTGTATTTAGTTAATATAATTCTAGTAGAAATTGTACATCTAGTTAGTAATTTTGTAATTTTGTGATTATACTAATTGAACAATTATGCAACATCTATTAAGGTTTGGCGCCAAAATGTTTGGTATTTAAGGAAGGGATGCTGAAATACTCTTTGTTCTGATGAAATCTGCTAAGGGCAGATGAAAGCGCTTAACCGATTGCATTGCTTCAATTTAGTACATATTTATGCATCGTTGTGCCTTGTTTTTGCTGTATGTGGATATGGACTGCATTTCGTCTAAGTGTTTGTGAATAAACACCTGTTAAAAACTAGCGAAGGAATATTATTTTTTATACTGATTCTTGTCACTGACACGTCTGTCAGCATTTGTTAAGGGTATTAAGTCAAAAATATTTTGTAAAGATACTTTTTCAAATTCATACCTTCATTTCTTGAGTGGCCATCCTTATATACAAAAAAAGAACATTTATAAGGGTCAGTTAATTCGTGCATCCAGGATGACTTCCCTGGATGCTGATTTTTTGTTGGAATGTGATTTTATTGAAAGTTTATTTATTCAAAGGGGGTACCCGAGGGAATTATTGGTTCACATTCGCACCTATGTGAATAATTTATGCCATGTTAGGTACTACCCATTGTTGGGTAAAGGACTGGATATAAACCAACATTGTTTAATGGAGGTTGATCCCTTGGTTTACTCAAAAGCCCTTACCTTAGATTTCAATTTAGACTCCAAAATGGTAGTGAATGTAATAACAAAGGAATGGAATAGGTTTACTTCATTGATGGACCTTAAGGGTATCAACAAGGGACCCCTGACGATTAGTTATAAGAGGGGTCAAAATCTGAAGGACCTGTTCGAGAGTGGGAGTAAATTGAAGTTTGATAATATTACTAAGAGAAAAGGTACCTTCAAATGTGGAGCATGCACACAGTGCACTTTTATTTCTAATACAGATCGGGTATTTTTAAAATGTAGGAATAAATGGGTGTATGGTAAATGTTTTAGTAACTGCAATTCTAGTGGTTTAGTATATTTAGTTATTTGTAAGACTTGCAATGCCTTTTATGTGGGCAAGACCGAACGGAAGTTGAAAAGATGCATATATGAGCATATGTATGAAGTTAAGAAAGGTAATGTTAACAATGTTTTATATAAACATTTGTTGGATTGCCCAAGGGCAATGTATGAATTTTTTGTCTTGGAGGTTGCTATACCTGATGTGAGGGATGGTGCCTGGGAGACTATCCTAGAGTATAGGGAATTATTGTGGCAGATTACCTAGATGCAGGCAGAACCCCCGGGTTAAATGAGAATATCTCAATAGCACCGCTACTGAAACTCAGATGTGCTAAGTTATAATGTACTAATGTTGTTGTTGTTGTGTCTTTTGGCTTTTCCCAGTTAGGGGTCGCCACAGCGGAACTCCAGTCCGCTAATGATTGGCAGTTGATTTTTACGTGCTGAGTTGCCAGCCCTAACACACAACCTTCAACGAAGGTACGCCCATTCACGCATGTCTCCACAGAAGACGCTCTAGCTGAGAATTGAACGGGACAACATCTTGCTGTGAGGCGACAATGCTACCGCACTATGTAAATATATACATTTTTTATAAATGCATATTACATATATATATATATATATATATATATATATATATATATATATATATATATACACACACACACACACACACACATATATATATATATATATATATACATATATATATATATATATATATATATATATTTTATATGTCTTTTTTTATAAACACAGTGTTAAGACATTTTATTTTATTTTATTATATTTTTTGTATGAGTGATTGCATGAACACTTTTCAGTTTCTACTATTGTATAAAGAATGTCTTTTGTGGTGTGTATTTATAATGTTTGGACACTAGGTGGTAATATTCTGATACTTTTTAAAAATTTTATTCTGTAATTTTATTGGCTATTTTATGATTAGGGGGATTATTTAATGGGCCTCAGCTAGATAATTTATTATTCTGATGAAGTTCCTGTGAACGAAAACATATTTGGAGTGTTATCAGCATTTTTGGAGGTTGCTTGCTTTTATTTTGTGATATTAAACCTTGAAGAAATTTGTGACCTAGTGTGCTTCCTTCCAGCATTTTTACTTCTGTTTTGGTGGCTATTGTGGTTGGAATATACGTTTATACAACTTTAATTTTATATAGTAGTTTTTCTAGTCAGACTGAATTTTCATTTTAGTGGTATTTCTAAGATGATTGTATTTCTGTTTCTTGGCATCAATAATGGATATTTTCCAGGTCCTCCATTCTTCACCCCTGTTTTCATGAACTATTTAGTTTTCTTTGATAGCTAGGAACCTGGGTTTAATTTAATTAGTTTAGTCCTTATAGGTGAAACCTCATTTAACATTTTTACAAATGTTTTGTTAAATAGTGTTACTCCTTCATCTAAGCTGATTGTGGTTAACACCACTCCCCCCCCCCCCCAGACACACAATTCATTAATTTTGTAATGAAAGTGCCTTTGTTGAAGGTGGAAAGATTGCAATCAAGATTATAGCAGTGTTGTTTTTTTTATTTTTTTTTGTTTTTTTTTTTTATGACTGTGCTCTCTTATTTTTTTAATTTCTCCAACTTTTGGGTTTCTAATATCATGACGGGAATGAATCCCATTCCTAAGTGAAAGTATGATTAAAGTTCATGAAATTAGTAATGTTTTAATCTTTGATGTCAGCCAGAAGTGCTCTTGGCAGCATCCACAATGTGCCCAGTAATGACTCCTTCTGCAGTTTGTACAAGGTTACATGTAATGGTAACATAATCTAAATATGATTGTAAATTCTTTCTTAAAAGACCCATTGCTCCTCCTACTATTGGAACTGTCTGGGTATCTTTCACATTGCTCTCATTTCTGCCTGCAAACCCTCATATTTTATGACTCTGTGTCTCTCTGTACACAAGACACTGTAGTCAATGAGTGTGGCGATTTCAGTGATCAATGCTACTTTTGTCTTCTTTTCATGAACAACTATATCTTGTTTTCTAGCATCTGTCTTTTGAACTGTTGGTAATGGGTGATTCCATGTGATGTAAACTTCATCATTTATTATGATGCTTTGTGGCTCGTGTTTCCAGTGTTTTTCAGCCACTTCAATACCATAATGTTTGCACAATCCTCAGTGCAACAGTCTTGCCACATTATTATACCTTTCAGTATACAGTCCTTCTGCCATTATTATGTCACAACCAGTAACAAGGTGTGCAACTGTTTGCAATTCTGTTTTACAAAGCCTACATTTGTCTGTTTCTCCCACATGTTCAATGGACTTTGTAAATGAACATGTAGATAGCCAACTAGCTTGGGCTGCCAATATTAACCTTTCATCTCCTATTTGAATTTGCCTCTCCTTAACCATTCCCGTGTTCAATCTTGATCAACATGAGGTTCTTCCAGAAGTTTTCTATACTTGCAACTACATTTATGCATTTTACTCATTTCTTGCCTTCTCATCTGATCTTTCAGCTTATATTATTTCTTTTGGGTTTTTTTTTGCACATTCAGTTGATGCCTGACTTTTATCTGCGTCTGGTTCGATTTCCATTCCTGCTTGATGCCAATATGCTTCTGCTAGACTAAGCAGGGAAGTCATCTTAGATGTAGTCTTCTCATGTTTCAAAACTTTCTATGTGTTTGGGAGGTCAGCAGATATGTGTGCAGTCCCATGATTATAGATCTATATATGCAATCAATTTCAAGGAGGCCCATACCTCCTTCGGAATGGGGAATATATAATCTTGGTATGCACTGATTTTTATAAATTATTTGATGAGCATGAAACATCCTTCTTGTTTTCCTATCTAATCTGTCCAACACCTTTTTGGAACAGTCAACCACTCCAAAACTGTAAGCTAGGACAGGAATAGCAAATTGGTTTATAGCTTGAATTTTGTTCCTAGATGTCAATTCTGTTTTTAGAATTAATTTAAGTCTTCTAAAATATTCCTAAATTTTATTTGCATTTGTTCATGTTTTATTGTTGATCCTTCATCAATTCCCAAGTATGTATACACTCCCTCTTGCTCAAGTTCTTTTATATCACATTCTTGTCCCAAATGATGCTTTCTTGGTGCTACAGTTTTCCTGCTCTAAATGTTGCTTTTGCACATTAATCAAGACCAAATGACACTCTTATATCATCTGAAAAAGTTTTGACTATTTGCAGTTGTGCTTTCAGTTCCTCATCTGATGAGCTATGCAGTTTTAAATCATCAACAAAGAGAAGGTGAGAAGTCTTTACACTTTGTCGGTTTCTAGGAGCCAAATTATAGCCATGTTAAGTAGACAGCTTAATGGGTTAAGGGCAAAACAGAATAGCAGTGGTAACAGAGTCACCCTGGAATATCCTCCTTTGAAATTTTATTCCTGGAATATTAATTTGTCCTTTATCATGGCTTAATTGTAAAGTGGTCTGCCACTGTTTCATGGTCACTGTAATGTAGTCAATCAGATAAGGGTGTA
Organism: Protopterus annectens; assembly: GCF_019279795.1. Taxonomy (NCBI): domain Eukaryota; kingdom Metazoa; phylum Chordata; order Ceratodontiformes; family Protopteridae; genus Protopterus; species Protopterus annectens. The sequence continues at coordinate 1,784,692,222 of NC_056741.1, read as the reverse complement.
TATTATACATTTTTAAGCACTCTTTTATCCACAAATGTGGAATACTATCAAATTATTTTTTTGCAGTCACTTCATGCCATACTTAGATTCTTCCCCTTTTTACAGTTTTCCACTATGACTTTATTTAACAACATATGATCCTTTGTCCTATATGACTTTCTTTTATTGCCCCTTTGCTTTATTGTCATAATTGAGTTTTCTTCTAAATGACTATAAACTCAGTCAGCATTAATTTAAGTGTATAGTTTATATGTCATCAGAAGGCAAGTTATTGGTCTATGATTTTTTTAGGGTAGCTTGCAGGTTCATCCTTAAGTAGGAGCATTGTTTTTCCTGTTGTTAGCCAGGTTAGTGTCTGTTCTGGGTATGCATATAAAGAGTGCTTACTCATGGCTAAATCTTTGTGCAAAGATGTTTATACTTTTAACCAAAAGTTAGGTACTGCATCTGGGCCTGGGGTTTTCCAATTAGAGGCTTTTCTTAACTTTGTTTCAATCTCTCTGGCTGTTACTTCATCCAATTTCATATCATGTACCTTTAAACTTCTTATTATTTTTTTTACTTCTATCCATTTAGCATCTTTGTTATGTTCCACAGGACCTTTATAAATACTTCTCCAAAATCCAAAATATCTATTTCTTCTTCTTTTTTTTTGGTGGTCTTTCAATTCCTTTTACCTTGTTTTCCAATTCTCTATAAAACTTTTTTGGGTCATCAATAAATTGCTTATGTACTTTTCCTTTATATGTATCTGTGTATCTTCTAAGTTTTTCCACCTGTGCTGAAATTTTTAGTTTGTTATTTGCAACAGTGCATGATAGATCCTGGTCTGTTCTAATACTGTGCATTGCTTTTATGACATGTATCTTTCTTAGTATTTTTGTTCATCTATTCACACTTCTATAGTCTTCTAACAGTGGCACTTCTTGTCTTAATTGCTTTATAGTTTTCTCTGTTCGATACTTGCATGATAGTATACGATTTCTGATTTCTCCCCTTCCTTTCCCTCACTACCCTGTGTTATTGTGGTAGAACTTTATCAGTTATTAATTTAGGTGCACAGTAATACATCCTGTTTACTTCTGTTAATGGACAGTCCTAATTAATGTGTTCATTTGTTTTATCAGATATCTGACTTTTTGGGTTTTATTGACCTTCTGCAGTCTATTTCTTACATTGATCTTAATATATCTGTCTCTGTTAAATCAAGCAACCCTTCTCTTAGCTCATTTTCTTCTAAACTGAGAGCACACTTTTTGTTTTCCATTTCCTGTGGGCATTCTATAGTAAATTCTGTAGTATATTCCTGTAGCACATTCTCTTCAATTTCACGCTGAGCCACCTGTTGCTCTGTCATATGGGAACTCACTGGCCTATCACTCCTCAATATTGACTGCATCAGAGTTTCCACAGTTTCCTGTTTCTTCCTTTCCTGCTTCAAGTGAACATTTATACTGGTTTCCTGTGGAAGGCTCCAAAATATCTTCATATGGTACCTGTCCAACTGCTTCCCATTCTACTGGTTTCCCCTTAATTTGGATATCCATTGCTCAATCCTGTTGTGGTGCTTTCTGAATTGGATTTTCTACACTGAATCCTTTACTTTTCAGGTACTCCATAACCTCAGTTTCAATTTCTTTAACTTCTCCACTACTAATCTCCTTTTCCACTTTCCCTCTTTGTCTTCTTATTTTTGTATAGTAAAGTTTTCCATGTCCAGATTCCTTTGCCTGTATTTCTCTTCAAATATATTCCGTGCTTCTCTTTTTGTATTGATTAGTTTTGCTTTCTCCATTGCATAGATATTGCACCATATTAAATCTATTTTTCTTTCTCATGCCAATATTTCTTTCAGATATATCCTAATCTTCCTGTTTCTCCTTACTTTGGGGACTTGTTCCATCATGCTGAGATGTAACCTGTTTTAGACCTTCTACACCAAATCCTTCACTTTGCAGGCACTCAGTAACTTCAACTTCTATTTTTTTTACTTCTACTTTACTAATCTTCTTTTCTACATTCCCTATTTGTGATATTACTTTTTTATTGTGAAACTGTCCATATCTGCATTCCTTTGCGTGTATTTCTCTTCAAATATCTCTGGGGATGCCTTCTTTATACTGATTAATTTGGCTTTCACCTTTTTATAAATGTTGCACCATTTCAAATCTCTCTTTTCTTCCCATGTCCATATTTCTTTTTTATACTTCTCAAAAATCTCTAGGTTTTGTTGTTTATATTTTCATACTTCCTCAAATGCTTCTTTTTCCAAACAGATCAAAGTTTCTTTGTCTATATACTTTTTTTTCACAAATCTGTTGTATTAATGAACACATTTTTTTATTTGAAGCTTCTTACAGTTTTTCTTGTGGAAGTATTTTTTCTTTCCTATAATTGTTCTCTTACTCTTTTTGTATATCTTGTGTCTGGAAATTTTGGGCTTTTAGCATAAGAGTAACAATGCATATTTTTTTCTTATCCTCAACAATTCACTGTATCGGCTTTATGACTCTTCTTTGGCCTATCGGTTTTTGTGATTTTTTATAAACTGGTACTTCCTTCTACAACAAGGGGGCCATTCCCCTGCCCCCCAGGCCTGGCCTAGCCCCATTGTAGGAATGTTTCTGAATATTGAGGATTCTACACTGTAATTTTTTCCAGTCCTAGCACCAATGTGCCTACCAGGACTGGGCACTTTTTTATCCTTGGTCTTGTGCATCCAGCTATCTTTTTTAATTTTTGAGCTACGTCTATCCATGATATATGCTACATAAACACAGTCTATATATCAGCATTGTCTTGGTGAGATTTTATGTAAAACTGGGTCCACCTTGTGGAAGTACTCACCAAGACCTGATTTTATTGATATTAGGCAGATACCCTAGAGAACTGGGGGTTTTGGTTGTTAGGTTTGGGGGAGGACCCCCTGGAATGAATTGGGTATAAGAAAGAAGGTAAGAAATGTAGAATGCATGCTTACAAAAATGGTTAAAACACACAATCCTAAATTTAAGGTCCCGCATAATGTCCCTTTCTTAAATGTGATGCAATATCCAGTTCATCATATTGTTCAGAGTCTTTTTATCCTCTAAGCAAATTGAGGGACAAAATTGTATTCCATGGGACTGGTTGACTGATTTCCATGAATATGGTCTATTATGAATGCTGAAATAAGTTATGGGAGGGGTATGCTGAACACTGTATATAGTGTACATAGTTTTTGCTGGCTGCATTTTCATTTCCTTATTTTTGTATCTGTTGCAATGCTTGGAATATATGGCTACAGGTATGCAGTTATATATTATTTCAAAATTTAATAAAACTTAATTCAAAAGAAAAAAAAAATTCCATGCTCTGAAGCTGGGTGATCCTCTTGTACTGATAAATGGCCCATATGTGTTTGCAAGAGATCTGTTTCTTTAAGTAAGAGAGATGTGAGATATGAGGAAACTGCCTGTTAGAAAAATGTGTATTTGAATATATGAGAAATGCTAGTTTAAAAGCAAAGTAGTATATAACGCATTTTATTCTATTAATCATATAACAGAAAGGATTAATTCATGTGTAAATGTAAGTAGTTTTGAAACTGCAGTGTGGCTTGAGGCAAGCTGACCTTCGACCCTGGCAGATGCTAGCTTAACAAGTTTTAATGTTTATGCTTTTCATAAGTGATTATCTGCTGGGTCAGAAAATTAAATGTGTGAAATAATGAAATCTTCTGCTCTTTCCTGCTGGGATGATTTGGCCTTGTATATGTATTACTGAGATAGCATGCAGCTGGTGGGAAAGTGTAACAGTGAACAAAGATGTGTATTAAAACACTGAATCTGCTATTGTATTTGAACTGATATGAAACCTTGAAGAAGTAACTTTACAGAAAGACATTATGTCTGACCAGGTGGATAGCAAGGCCGTATTGTTACCAGAGGAAAACCTTTTTTAAATATACAGCATCAGCAGTTTTTATGAATAGAGGACTGTAAGCTAAAGTGATGTAGATGCCCTGTGACATACCACGTCAGTAAGGTGGGCACAGCTTGAATGTTAAACCTATATAAAATTGTGTGCTTCCTGTTTCATGTTAGACAAAATTCTGTACTTGTACGTTTTTTTGCCTCCTGGTGTACACTAGTAAACTTTTGAATCTGAACCTCCTGTGTATTGAATTCTTGATTTTATTTAACACTGCCACATCTATTTTGTAGTAGTTTCATGTGCTATATCATGCGCAGTGTCATCTAGCTGTGTTATATGCAGCGGTACCCACAAAAAATGCAGTGCAGAACATCCTATACTGCCATCTGGCAATGGATGAAGATGAATCTTCTGGCATATCCAGTTCTGCTGGATGCCGACAGAGAACATCCATCATAACCAACTTGTCTTTAATTACATGCATCACCAGCTGCTGCATTTGTGATGGATGTGATAACAGATGCTTTTACTTATTTATCATTACAGAACTTATTAAACATTGCCAATAGCAATGTTGATGCTTTACTCACACATTAACCTACCATATTTATCTCAAAGGTGTAATTTATGCTGACTTTCCCTAAAGTGTTTGCATTCTTACATTTCATTTAATATATCAGCTTTCTATGAACAATTCTCCATAGATGGCTGTGTTCTCAGGAGTGTGGGGTGCTTGGAGGTTTGCTACACTGCTTAGTAGTTATACCTGGAATAGTTTTTAAGTATTCTGAGGTTTTTTGGGGGTCCTAGAGGTTAATATGTATTTGAAAGGAGATAGCTTTATGGTCTGACTTGACCAATGAAGACACTTAGAATACCCCTCCCCACTCATGCGTGCATGCGCGCGTGCACACACACACACACACACACACATACACACACACACACACACACACACACACACACACACACACACACACACACACACACACACACACACACACACATAAACAAGTCAGTTCAACAGTCATGTCACTGTCTTTTGGCTTTTATACTTTAATTACCTCATCTCCTCTCCTTCCCATTAAAGAAGTAATGAACACAATGTACACTGCCATTTATTACCCCAGTCGCTGTAATAAATCATTTTAAAATGAGTAGATCACTACTAGATCATTATTCCACACAGCTTTCAGCCTTCAGTCTCCATGATGTGGAAGACTCATAAAGGCAACAAATTGGTAAAATATGCAACAGTCCATTTTCAGCTGAAATGTTGTTGAAATACTTAAAACACAGTGCAAAAACATATGACCCAGGTCATCCTCTAATTTATGCAGGTCCCTTTTTCTCAACAGTGATCCAACACATGTGACCATATTCCATTCCTTATGTTTTTCAATTTGTACATACGCGTAGAGAAAACAGACTGTCGATCCGTTTAAAAAAATAAAATCAACTGAACAGCTACTCCATAGTGAAAAGCAGCAACAGATCATTATTGTAATTTTAAAAGATCCATGATTCCTGGCTTTCTAGTCAGTAGTCTTCTCTTCCTGCTACATCTGTGTACTGTCCCTCCCGACTGCAGTTTTGACCAACCGCAGTGCTTATCTTATGTAACCAGAATGCACACAGCTTGCAAGTCCAGCCTGAACTGTTACAAAAAATAAATAAAGACAGAGAGAGAGAGAGAGAGAGACACAGGAGCAAAATAAAGGTAATCTCAAAGATGAACAACACAAAAAAAATGTATTTGAAGCAAGTTGCTTGAGAAAATGGTAACATTCAGTTTGATGCAGTTACTACACACTCACCTTAGTGTTGACATTCACTGACTTCTTTATCTGTGTGGCTTCATAAATTCATTCGAGTATCAGCACCTGCCAATTTGAAATTTGACAGGTTGTGCTACATTTTACCCTATTTACATCTCTTCTTCTAAAGGTCTGCAAACATTCTCATCACTGTGTCATTCTCTGTTTTCCATTCTCTGACTTTATCAGTTTCTGACTTCAGTTGTTAGTTTTTCTTTCCTGTTTTGCAGGCCCTATGTGTATTCTGAAGATATATATATATATATATATATATATATATATATATATATATATATATATATATATATACCATCTCCGTTTTGAACAACTTTCCCCAGAAACATAAGCACAGCAGGGCAAAGAGGGTAACTGCCACAGTCACAAGCTGTTAGGGCATGTGATTGGCAGGTAACAATGATATGAAGGACAGTACCTGTAGTTATTGCTTAACTGAAGTGCTTTTGCTCTTCAACTGAATTGAGGAGCACTAATTTGGCAATTTGGTGTCTGCAGCAGGCACCAGATGGGCAAGCCACAGTTCTGACTTCCCTGATGTTTTATGGAAAAGTCTTCTTTCTGTCACTGTTGTAAATATAATTCCTGTTTTCATCAGACTGCTTGTAAAAACCCCTAGAGATGCTAGATTCAAATAACTGCAAGTAAATATATACACCTACTTTGCAACCATGATCCCTCATTAGATTGTCACATTATGCCCACTAACATGGCCCAGATACTGACCATTCAAATATACATATACTGATAAGATGATCCTCCTCTGTCTGAGATGGTGATCTTGATCTTGGATGATAAGCTTAACAGTTTCATTCATGAGCATTTAAATTAGATAGGCATGAAAACACCTTAAAGTATCCAGGAAATCATATCTACCTAAAACAGAAGAAAACCAAAGAAACAAACCCCCATGGGAATAAGTATGAAAGAGGAAATTTTATTAAAATAGAAAATGGCAAAGACTGCATAAACAAGGGAAAGTTAAAGCAGGCGAGTCAGTAGAAGAATGGAAGGTAATGTATACCAATGTCCAGAATGTAATGAAAATATTATTTTAAATAGTAGTGTTAAAAGAAGAAAAATGTTGTGATTTTGTCAATGCTGTTGTTGTTTATTCATGTAGCCCAGTCCAGCTCTTTGTGATGTCAAGGCCTTCAACACATCAGGCCTCTCTGTCAAGGTTTGATTCCCTTAACCTCTCTTGCCTAACTGCATGGCTCTGATCAAGTCATTTAACCAGACACTGCTCCTGGGCTAAGTCTAAAAATAATCCATGGAGATCAGTGTTCCACCAAGGTTAACAAATAAAATAAAAAGAACCACACCTCTCCATGGGGAACATCTAGCTCAACCCCCCCCCCCATTCCCAGGAAGGGCATGACCATCCCTCTCTGTCAGTACCTCAGATGCCTAAGCCACTAATCAAACCTGGGTCACTTGTGCCATTATTAGGGCTTTATTTCTGTATGCCATGGTACTGTCTGCTGTCTCTCCAACTTAGCCTTTGCCACCCTTTTTTTCTTTTGCTTTGTCTTTTGCAGCACCAGTGTCTGCTCAAATTAATCTTATATTTATAGGTTCATAGGTTCATAGGTTGATACTAGGCTATCAGCCCTAGGGCCTATACAAGCCTAGCCATAACAATTCCCCAGATATTTCTTCCCATAGTATTTATTTCCCTGGACCCCTGTCTAGCAGAGCGACTGAAGTGATCCCCAGGGTGAATTTCCTTTCTCCCATCCAATCATCAAGGTTCCTTTTGAAGAGGGCCAAATAGGAGGTCTGCTTGACATGTATAGGCAGTCTATTCCAGAGTCTGGGGAGTCTCTGGGTCAGGAACCTATCCCTCCAGCATGTTTTGTTCATTGTGATGACAAGGTTTTGATCCCTGGAGTGTGTGTCTCTGAGGGATTGGGATTTCTTTAAGTGTAGCATGTCCAAAAGCTCTGGGTTTGACATGGCCTTGTTTATTAAGCAGAGATCGCCACTGAGTAGACGATATGTGACACAGTATAGGTCGAGTTTTTTAGATGGTCAGCATAGGCCATCTGCTTTAGGCCTGTGATTCTTTTAATGAGGTATTTATGTGGCCTTTTCAGTTGTTGCAGATGTCTTGAGAGGTACATACCAAATGGGACGTTGTATTCTGTAATGGGTCTAATGAGGGATGAGTACAGTGGAACAATGATCTCCTTTTTCCTGGATGAAAAGCCCTTAGTGATGAGGTGTGCCACACAGAAGGATTCCCTGACTCTTGTGGTGATGTGGTTATCGAAGGTGAGATCACTGTCCACCTGTGTCCCTAAGTTTCTTATCATACTTTCGGTGTTTAGTGTACTGCCACCTATGTGGTCATTTACGGGTACATGTTTTTTCCCAGAGGGGATAACTATACACTTCTTGGCAATGAGCTTGAGCCCATGGCTCTGGAATCATGCATTTGTTTCTGTAAGGCCCTTTTGCAGAATATCCACATAATTTGGGGATTCAATAATGGCTCCCAGTTTGCAGTCATCTGCAAACTTTGTTAGCTAGAGTCCCTTAGTGTTGGCCTGTACTTCAGAGAAATAGATTCCAAACAAGATTAGTCCCAGGACTGAACCCTGGGGTACTCTACTTGTCACCTGTCTGGAGCTGGATTTGGAGTTGGCTAATTTTACAGTGTGGGTTCTGTCAGTAAGCCAGTTGGCCACCCATCGAGTGACATAGGGATTAATTAATTAGTAAGTTTATCTATGATTCCAAAGTGGAGGATGGTGTCAAAGGCCTTGGTGAGGTCCAGATAGGCTGTGTGGACCACCTTACCCTTGTCTACAGCTCTGGAGACTGACTTGAAGAAGTCAGTCAGGTTTAGGAGACAAGATCGGCCCTTCACAAACCCAAACTGTGTGGGGTCCAGTGTTTGAAGGTTGCCAATGTCTTTGTTTATAAGTTCCATGATAATACATTCCATGGCCTTGCAGATCAGGCTCATCAGACTGATGGGGCGGTAGTTCCTGGGATCCAAGATAGACCCCCCCCTTGTGGAATGGGATAACGGGATAACTGTAGCTGTGCACCACTCATTGGGCATGAAGCCTGAGGTGAGGCTATGATTAAACATGACACTTAGGTGAGGTGCCAGTTTATTTTTGTAGTTCATGTAGTACACAGCCTGGGATGTCGTCTGGTCCCATGGATGTTGTATTCTTAGCTTTGGAGAGTGCATTTTTTACCTGTGTGGCTGTTATTGCCAGAATTTGGCAATCTTTCACTATTGAGATGGGCCCTTTAGGGGGTGAGAGGGGGGGTGACGTTTGCACTGAATCGATCTGTCAGGATATTGGCAATATCCTTGAGATCAGTATATTTAATGCCATTCTGCTGTAGCTCAGAGCATATCTGAGCATTGCCATTTAGATTCTTGACATAGCTATAGAATGCCTTGTGGTTGTCTTATGAATCTTTGGCAATGTTATTTTTGTAACTAGCTTTGGAGGATTTTATGAGGGATCTCAGCTTCTCACTGAGGCTGGTAAGGGAGTTTTTTGCATCCTGAGATTTTCCTCTTTTCTGCAACAGTTTCTTCCCTTTGTTGTAAAGTTTGTTTATGGCAAGGGACCACCAGATTGGCTTCCTTCTTTTTCGAGGAGAGCGTCTTGGTTCTATTGAGGATGACATAATTCATGCATGAGTGGATGTACTCATACAGTGCCTTATTGTAGGATTCAGCAGTCGAACTTTCAGTTCCTGTGTGCATGGGTGTCATGAAGTTTGTCACTTCTGACTTGAGTAGCATGAAGTTGGCTTTGGAGAAGTTTTTTTATGGAGGTTTCCTTACTGGGGGTGGTGGTGAGATGTGGATGTCAAGGGTGATTAGCTTGTGGTCAAACCTGACCCCCGAGGGGTTGACCATAGGTGTGGAGCATCGATTTCCCATGTTGGTAATGACTAGATCTAGGATATTGCAGCCCCTGGTGGAACTAGGGATTAGTTGATCCAGAGTATTGGAATTTATGAATTCCAAGAACCGTTGGGCAAAGGTGTTGGTACACAAGTAGTTTTCCCAGTTAATGGCAGGGTAGTTGAAATCACCCAGTATTAGGGTGCTTGGTTGTATCTTAATATTTTCAAGTATGTTTAGAAAGGTGTAGTAAGAATCTTGGGGCATGGTGGGGGATCTGTAGCAAGCTACAATTTTGGTTGCAGTCTTACCTAGTGTTAGTTCCACCTGGAGAATTTCAGATGCATTGTGTTGGGCAACTAGCCTGGTGTTGTGAATATCCTTGGTAAATATGGACACTCTTCCGCCTAGTGTTTCGGTCCTGGTTTGGTGGCCAAAAAGTGTGTTAAGAGTTGTAGCCTTGTATTGCAGGGGTATGCTCTGGAGCCTTGAACCAGGCTTCAGTTACTGCACAGATATCGATGTTCTCCATTTTTAGGAGTGCCTCGAGAGAGTGCATTTTGAGGTTTAGACTTCTAGCATTGAGTAGCATTACCTTCAGATTTTGCATGCTTATACCTGTTACGGCGATAGTTTTGTCTTTTGAACTTTGTCAAAAAAGGCACTATAGGGGTGGCATACATTATAAGGACAAAATATTTGAGTCCAAGCAATCCAGTAATCAGTTTGGGTCTATTTCCTTAAGAGCTGACCAATTTACAGTGGAATTCAATAAAGCTTACATGATTTTTTTCCCATGTGGGCATGAACAAATTTAGATTCAATAAACTCAGTGTAGCAGCACACAATCATGCACACATATGTGCACTTATGGAACCTTTTGTGCAATGCAAATGTTGGCTTAAGTTGCTGAATTTTATGCAAATTAACCAGGTGGAGTGATCCAACAACCTGTAATGCAGGAATTAGTCAAATGAATATTAATCTATTTTAAAATTCTCACGTTTGCCCTGTGCTCAGGGTTTTCGTTTTCTTTTTTTTTTTTTGTAAAGGAACGGTATAATGTACTCTAGACAAAAGTACTATAAGACCTTACCTCAGGTGTGCATAATCATGCTTTCATGCTGTTAACCAGCTTACACAGCTATGAAAAATAAACTAAAGCTTCAAAGGAACAAACTCAGCAAAAAACAAAAGATGGCACAAATGAAATAACCGCCACTTTTAATGTAAGAGCTTTTGTACAAACAATGACATGTACTTCTTCAGACAATGAAATCCCTAAACAACTCCCTTAAATAATACAGTTAATTGTTAAATTAAAAGTCAATTAACCTTTTAAAGTTGTATACATCCATTTAGAAATAAGACCATATGCATCGACTAAATAAGGTTTCGTTCCTAAAACATCTTTCATTGCTAAAAATTCTTTCATTACTCATAAAATAATAAATATATATATATATATATATATATATATACATATAAAAGCAATATAAATACATGTGTTTATATTAATATATATCTATCTATGTATATCTATATATATATATATATATATATATATATATATATACATATATATATATATATACATATATATATATATATATATATATATATATGTATATGTGTGTGTAGTTAATGAAAACCTTACACTTTGAGACCAACTTGTAACAAACAACGTCTATTAATATCTTTTTCATTCATCAAACTTGTTGTAAAACACGATACACTGAAACATAAAATATAAAACACAAAAATACAATCAGTTAAAAATATATAAATTGACTTCAGATATAAATAAAATGACCATCATTTAATTTACGTTAAAAAAGTTTCAGGTCACATACTGTATTAGCTATATTAGCTCGAGCAGAAGGAACAAGTTTAAATATATATATATATATATATATATATATATATATATATATATATATATATATATATAATCCACAAACGCTCCAGCACTCAAAATAAAATAAAAAAGTAACAGCAGTCGAGTTTAAACCTCTTTATTAGGCAAATCTGCCCACAGATGCACAGACCGGTGTGGCCGGTTTCGCTCACAGCGTCCTCAGTGTGCGTATAATCACCGCCAAGGCCCGGATTATATCCCTTTGAAGCTGCTAAAGATTTAAAGGTGCAGCCCCTATTTAAGTTGAACTATTTTATGTATTTGTGTAACCTAATAATGAGTGCTATTTCTAAATAACCCTAACATATAAAGCCTAAAACACTAACAACTTCTAAGCATATCCCTATGTGTAAAATTATATCTAACTTGCCTCATAATTTATCATTCAAAAAAGAGGAAGAAACCCAAAATATGCCACTAATATAATACCCTACCATTAAATTCAACCTGACCATAAACCAAAAGAAATAGAAATATTAAATAGAAGTATTAAATATATATATATATATACACAAAAAATATCTTGTGTAAGATATTCACATACACTTGTATATATACATGTACTAATAAATTGATATGTGTCTACATATCTAAAAAGATCCAAATCCATCATACCCTACTTGTTAATCACCAATGGTCATTGAGTCCTGGCCTAAACAATGCCCCTAATTGTACTATCCACCTTCTTTCTTTCTGTGTCAATAATTCATGTCTTCTATAATCACTTATATTGGGTATATCCACCATATCCAATCCTATAAATACAAAATGTGCTGTTGTGTGTGTTAATTTATGTTTGTATAAAGCACTCCTTGTGCGTTCACATTTTATATCACTAATATGCAGGGCAATTCTTTGTTTGAATAAACAAGAAGTCTGCCCCACATAAAAAGCACCACATTGACACACAGCCATGTATATTAACCAAGTGCTATTGCAAGTAATAGAATGGCGTATATCAAAAACTCTCTTTGTATTGACTGAAGTGAAGGACTTTGTTTTGGCCATGACTTTACAATATTTACAATTACCACAAAAAGTGTTCCCCACAGTGACAGTTTTAGTGACCTTGTTTGTTACTCCTTTTTTGAAAGAAGAAAAATGCTGACCCAAATTTTTGCCTCTCCTATATGCATAATGACATTCCTTGTCTACATATCTACTGAAGAACCCATCTGATGTTAATATATGCCAATGCTGTGACAATATGTTTCGAATATGGAAAGTATTACTTCCATATGTTGTTATAAACCTTACATATTGACTGGTACCCCTCGGTTCCCTATCCACCAGTAACTGAGTCCTATCCATGGAGGATGCCTCATTATAGGCCTGTTGTATCTGTCTGTTGCCATATCCCCTATTGTGAAACCGTTGTTTAAGTTCTGCTGCTTGACATTGATAACGACTTTCTGAAGAGCAAATCTTCCTCACCCTTAAAAATTGGGACTTGGGTATATTTTGGATAGTGTGGGGTGGATGGCAGCTATTAGCATAAAGAAATCCATTCTTAGAATATGGTTTTCTATAGAGGTCAGTATACACCAAACCAGACTCTCCCTTAATAATGTTTACGTCCAAAAATTGGACCTCCTGGATGTGTATTCCTCCTATAAACTTGATGTCATACCTATTGCTATTTAGATATTGTACAAACAGCTATCCACTTTGTGGAGGCTCTTACACAGTGTTTATATTCCCAGTGGATGTGGATGACATCGGGTGGGTGTGTCATGTCAGTTTTAGAAGTTTTTCTGCACTTAGTGCACATGTTTGATCAGCATGCTGCTTGCAGCAAATGGTTTGGGTGCAGCTTAGCTTGTTCACGTGATTAGACCACCCATGTCGCAGTCATGAGCTAGACAAGTATAAATGGAAACCAGACATATTCAATTAATATACAGTTTTGCATAGCACTAAAGTAGGGCCTTTAAATAATGTCCTAAGCAGGTGAAATGCATCATAATTAGCCAATCCCATGTGATGGACCTACTCCAGAACTGTATAAAGCATGCATACACCCTACATTTTGATTTTCCATCAGTACTCTGAATCATTGGAGTAGAGACCTGGAAAGTTTAACTGAGATAATGCTAGGGGCTGCTGCAGCTATTCTACATCTGTATGTGCTAGATGCAGAAGTCAATGGTGCTGGTTCTGCTGACAATAGGGCTAGGTCAGTGTTCAGACCCAGGGTAACCTTCCAGGAGTTACATAAGCTGGAGATTGCAGAATGCTACAGGGTGGACATGGACATATTACAAGTACTCAGTGAGCTCTGCCACCATCTACTCAGAGTCAGAGCTAACAGAAGGGAACCCATCCCAGTTGAAACTAAGGTATGTGTAGCCCTTAGGATACTGTCCTTTTCAAGACCAGCTGGGAACTTGATGGGGGTGTCACAGGCATCTGCATCCAGGATACTCCACCAATTCCTGAATGCTATGGTCTCACATGCCAGTGAGCACATTATCTTTCCCCCTTTCCCCTGAGATGAGGTCCAGCAATAAGCAACAATTCTACCATGTAGCACACTACCCTGAAGTACTGGATACAATAGACTGCACTCATGTACACATCTAGGCACCACCTGGTGAATAGGGTAGAATCTACATTAATTGTGAGGGATATCACTCCATCAGCTGCCAAGTTGTGTGCAATGCCCAGGGGATTATCATGAATGTGTGTGTTGTCAACCCTGGCAGCTATCACACCTCCCATATCTGGCACACATCACAGCTGTACCAGATGTTTGCTAGTGGGGACATACCACAGTATCATTTAATGGGGGAGGATGGCTACGCTCTGGAACCGTGGATGATGACACCCATCAGAAATGCACACACACCCATGCAAGAATGTCATAATGAGGTAGACACACAAACTAGAAACATCACAGAGCAAAATTTTTCCCACCCGGACTAAATGACCATTTATAGTGCTTTACTTTTTTCCTGTATGTATTCCTTCTAATTATTATGCACGTCTATTCTATGTATGTTTTTGTAATTATTATTTTTTATCCTTGCTTAATTGAAGGAGGTGTTGCTGCCAGTTTGTGTTTTTTTTTGGGGGGGGGCTGCACTTCCCATTGGTGGATGAGTCTATTTATGTAAGGAGTATTCACTGTGTAAAGGTATTCCACTGATGAAGGCTTTCTTGCTGAAACCGGTATGGACAATAAAATTACTTTAGCCATTTTTAAGGCATGATTTAGTTCTATCTGTTGTGTTCTGTGCCTTTTCTCACCCATATGCTGGCCACTTGTGACTGTATATTCAGGAACAACAAATGCTTCAGATTGTAAAAAAAAACTACCAGAGGACGGAATATACTAGACATTGTTTGTGTTCCCAAAGAAATTACTGTAACTTCAAGTCAAGTTTTACCACCATTGATGTGCAGTGATCATGGGATCATAAAGGTTAATTTGTTGCTAGATAATTCTGCCAAACTGAAATCTAAGCCAATGTACAGAAGATTAATTACAGATTATAGGGAAGAAAAACAGTTACTATATAAAGCTAACTGGAGTGAGGTGTTCAGTAGAAAAACAGCAGATGGAATGTGGAAAGTTTTGAAAGAGAAATTGTTTGAGTGCAAAAAGTAAAAAAAAAAAATGTTTAATATCAGGATCTAGGCACGCAACATTAGGGGGATTTATTTCCATAAGAACAAGATACCTGATTAAGGTGAGAGATAAAAAATATAAGAAATGGAAGAGAGTCAAACTACAACTTTGAAAACTGAAATAAATGAGCTGGACAAACAGATTAAGCATAGTGTTAGACAAGATCAAGAAAATTTTGAAGAAAATGTATATAAAGATATTGAGCATAATAGGAAACCTTTTTATAGAAACATAAGACGTGGAAGGAGTAAAGATACACAAATTGATAAACTGTGTTCAGATTCAAAAATGTATTCTCAGACACAACAGATTATAGATATATTTACAAAATCTTATGCAAAACAATTTGGCTTCACAAAAGGAGTGGTAAGTTGTTCTAGTGACATCCAGGTAACCCCAGATACTGGAATCAAATTAGATTATATTGAAAAAGAACTGTGCAAACTGAATCCAAACAAAGCACAGGGAGGAGACAGAATAAGTAACAATGACCTGAGAACACTTGAGCAAGAACTTACAATGCCATTATATCTATTATTAACTAGATCATATAAATATGGGGAGATTCCTCAATATTGGAGATATGCACTTATTAAAACCTGTCTTAAAGGACAAACCCAGAATCATATAGACCCTAAGTCTACTTTCATGCTGTGGAAAATATAATGGAGAAGGTAATACTAGATAAATTATTGTCAGAACTGGATAGGTTGGGACTTGAAGCCGTATACCAGCATGCATATGTTGAAAATAGATCTATTACCACCTGTAACATGATGTTCTATAACAATATAATAACAGCTATGAATGAAAAATTGTGCTGTGATGTGATTTATATAGATTTAACCAACATTTGAAAGGGCCATGTACAAAACACTGATCAATAAATTAGTACAACTAGGTATTGATGTACTGTTGATAAGATGGATAGCTGCATGGCTTACAAATAGGACATGGCAAGTATCACACACCAACTGGACAGGTGAAATCCGTGGTTACAGTCAAGGTGTCCCACAGGGCTCTGTACTAAGCCCTTACTTGTTTAGATTGTATCTTTCAGACCTTACTTTTTCATCTGAGGTGTTCTACAGTCTATATGCTGATGACCTGAAATTGGGTAAACTGATTACAAGTGTTACAGATAAGGCATGCCCGCAAAATAATTTGACTAAATTGACCATCTGGGCACAGGAGAATAATATGCTGATAAATACATCAAAAA